>NW_019416476.1:432586-519652 GCF_000390285.2 Anoplophora glabripennis | reverse complement strand
ATGTTCGTTGGTTAGCAAATCACTTGAGAACTGCTTTACCGATTTGGCAAATTTTTTTTAAATGTTCATAATAGTCCAAATAAGGTTTTTAGGGAAAGAAAAATTGGATAAGTTACCCGGAAAATGAAATATTCGCGAAAAACTGATAGTGCTTTTTTCTTTGGGATTTTTCTATGAACTCAAGACCATAACTCACGATTCGAACGATGGATATGCATTATTCTTTTTTGTTTTGTTCATTATGGTTCTGGAAAAGTTTTCAGGAAAAACAATCACAAACAAGTTTATTGAAATTTGGGCAGGACGTCTATTGGGTCAGCTAATTTTAGCTATATTATCTTAGAGAACTGTCTATAATAAATTTTATTCAAGTGTCTCTAAAAAGCGATAATTAGCTCATAAAAAATAAAGAAAAAAATGTTTTGTAGTCCCATCACTTGTTTAGAAGCAAAATTGTCAAATTTGTTCTAAATCAGTTTGTTTTCATCCAGAATTCCCTCCGCGTATTTATGTTTATCTTGTACAACTTCCCCAACAAAATAATAAATAATTTGTTTAAGGAAAGTTTATTATTTGGAAATTCACAAATTGTATTCATTAAGTTTAAAAACTGTTGATTCTTGAAAATTTGCTAAGAACTTTAATATAATATGAAGCAACTGAAAGTACAAGATTTAATTCTCTTTTCTATGTGAACATTTATGTTAACTCATATTAGATTTTTTTTATTTCAAAGCAACCCACCTGCTGTAATTGTTGCATGTTCATTTGCATTGGCTGCTGTGTAACTGCAAGGTTAGATTGCAGTGGTAATCCCTGTTGTATGGTACTAATGTTTTGTTGCTGAATTTGTTGTTGAACTTGTTGGGCAGCATTTGCTTGGGCTGACATGGACACAACAGGCATAATGGGTCTATCTCCGGCCATTTGCAGCTGTTGAGAAGGGATAGCAGGAATCGTTTGTACTAGAAATTTAATTATTATTTAAGTAACGATTCATTCAAAAGTTAATACTACATACTCATCATGGGTTTAGGTTGAATGTGCTGTTGTTGTCCTTGCTGCAATTGGTATTGCTGAATAGCTTGCTGTTGTTGCTGCTGCTGCTGCTGCTGTTGAATCTGCTGTTGCATAACGACAGCTTGTTGTTGTTGAGTCTGCTGTTGCTGTTGAGTTTTGTTTTGGTTTGCTAATTGCTGAGCTTTTTCGGCAGTCATTGGAGATCCTGGTGTCATAGCCATACCGTTCGAATTCATTACCAACATTCTAGAACAAGTAAAAAGTTCAGATGTCGGACTATACTCGTATTATTAATATAGTTTCAAGTGTACTGGTGACTTACTTATTTCCGACAATGTGATGTTGTTGCATATTCGAGTAAGGTTTAATTTGTGTTTGATTGGCTGCATCGGCTTTTGGAGCAGGAGATGTTCGTATCTGGGGAGCTTTTGTTCGGATTTTGGTGCCAGGTTTGTTGCCCATGGATGCCTGTAAATAATATGTCTATTACCAAATGGTAATAATCATTATAACAATTAAGTAGTTGTATTTGTTTGTGGACATATGTAAAATGTTAAAAAAATGGGGTAATTTAAAGTAACTTTTATTTAAACAACTGTAAAAATGAACAATTCATTATTTGTTATATGTTATTTGTTATTTTATTTGTGGGATTTCTTAAATAGTTTTTTGGGTATTTTACAGCTTTACAAATTATAAAATGGTGGAACAGAATTTTTTTTATTTGTAACAAAATACTCAAGAGAAAAAGAGAAACTACTTTTCATTGAATATTAAATTTAAAAGAAATCATTTGTTTTATTGTACAATATATAAACAAAATTCTGTTTTTGGATGTGACAGCAAAATTAGAAAAAAGAGAAAGAGAATTTTCACTATGGTCCTAAAATGTCTCCCGATATTTTGAGAATGGATGGAATTTACAAAATATAGGTACCTTTTTATATTAACTTTTTTTAATGAATAAAAAGGGAATGGACAAGGAATCCTGAATTGCACATGCCAAATTTTATGTTGTGATAAAACACTATAAATTAAGAAAAAAAGTCTTATAAACCTAGGTCGTACAACACTTTGTTTTTGAGATAGAATTTTTGAAATTTAAAAATATAATATTTATTTAAATATCTCTTAAACTGTTTGACATAGACTGATAAAACTTAGGGTAATAATTTAACTAACTGGGTAAAAATTCTTGAGGTAATCCACACTTATTCAAGTTTAAAATAATAGTTACCGAAAAATGGCTCCATTTAGGAATAAAATGGAAGATTCTTTTTTCTTAGAAGCACCAGCCAGAATTAAATGTAGTTATCCCAACTGCTAAATATTCCGTGATGTCTAAATTCTGTCAGTGACGATATTTCCCATCATCTCCCCTACTGATTAACATACATATTTATGTATCAACTTGGTGAGTTTTTGTCCATAATTAAGTCACAATAAGGTTCACTAATCTGTCAAACATTTTGAGACATATTTAAATAATTGTGATTTTTCTTTATTTTTAATTGAACAATGGATTTCAAAAACGAAAACGACCTATGTTTAAATAAGCATTTCTTCATTGTCTTTTCTGAGGTGTTTTGTCAAAGGGAGATAGTAGTATAAATTATTTTATTTCCGAAAAGTTTCGAGACATTTAATAATTTTTTATACTTACACTTAGGTTATTTGGACATTAATTTACAGGGTATTAGGTACTCACGTTTCAAGTCAAGGGTAGTTTTAAGGCAGTTTACTATTTTTTTTTACCTTGTCAAAATTTTATAAAAAATATTTGCAGACTATTAGGCAATAAATCCAGATTTCATACGAGAGTGCATTTGTAATTAAATAATAAATTTCATAACATTGAACAATCTCAATAAATCTTTAGTTATATTATTTTTATTTTCAAATATGTATTTTAATTGAAGTTTTGCATTTGTTTTTTTCCTTTCATTTCGATTAATTGAACTTAAACAGTGACTTTTTCTCTAACAATCTGAAGATAGATATTTTTCAAAAGGGGATAAATACATACAGTGGCAGCTGGTGCGGAGGGGGCTCTGAGGCGTCGCCCCACGTCCTAGGAATTTTCGCAGTAAAAAAAATTTAATTTAAAATTTAGTTTTCAATGTCATCTAGATCATTAAATAGATTAGTTTTATGACACACATTAAAACAGAAATGTTAAATTTGAAAAACACTGAATACGTGGATTCATTGTAGCTCTCCCCTGAATCTGTAAAGTGTTTATACCGGTGGTCACGGTTACCATCGCGCATCAGTGAAAGACGGAGTGGGAGTGAAGTGATATTTACTATGTTTGGGCTCTATTTAGTTCGCCGTAACCAAATAACAACTGTTTGTGCTTTTTTTTCTTATTAATAGTATATTACGTAATAAGTGTTGTAAAAAGCATTTTACGCACAAATGGAAAAGTTACGACGCCGCGTAGCGGCGAGTGCGTAATTCTATGAGTGCGTAATTGCATTACACCACGTATTACGTACTATACTTTACCTACGACCACTACTTTAAATTCTTAAAAACACACCGTCTGCAATCAATGCAAGATTCCTATTACGTCGTACGGTAAAAAAATCGCACAGCTTGGTAAAAAAATCGTACAGTTTTCCTAGCAACCGCCTAGCAACGGTCAATACAAACAGTATTGTATTCGTCGTTGCTAGGCAGTTGCTAGGAAAACTGTGCGATTTTTTTACCGTGTGTAATAGGAATCTTACATTGATCGCAGACAGTGTGTTTTTAAGTATTTACAGTAGTGGTCGTAGGTAAACACAATATGTTGATGTGTGGTGTAAAATTTTGTTACCTACGTACTGTTTCTTGTGTGTTTTTTTAGATATTATAAAAGTTTAAAATAGATTTTAAAGACAGACAAACAGTAGTTGCAGTGCTATCTATTGAAAAATCAATGGCGAAAGAAATACCATACTTGAATGAAAAAGTTAATTAAAAATTTTCTTTCAGACAAAAACAGAAGAATGGACTCTCACTATAAAATAAAATCAATAGTACTTAAAATAAAACTATTATATTTGATTTTTTTTTTGTTTGAATACTTCCGCCCTCTCTGTTATAGAAGTCAAGAACCGCCACTGGATAAATATAAGAATGTTAATACTGCATACATTAATATCATGTGTAAGTTTAAAATATGAATAAATTTTCCAAAGCATTTATCATTTCCCATTAACGGACTATATCTTTAGCAAATTTGAAAAACAAAAAAAAATTATAAGAAGATACCCTTATTTTTTATATTCTATATTTATTTATATATCTATCCCTAAAATATTGAGAAACAAGTTGTATACTGTCATACTTACAGGTGTTTGTGCACCAATCGTCTGTGTTGAGACTGAACTGGCAGGACGGATGTTCGCAGCATTCGAGGGTAATATATTTAATGGACGATTGGTTTGTTGTTTAGGTTGTATATTTTCATTAGATGGTCTTGGTTTCGATATTTGTTGGACGGTTCCCTGTGTTGCAATAGTTTCTAAAATAAAAGTTAAAAATTAAAAGATAAATGTAGGCCAAGCTTTGTCTGCATGAAATTTGTTATGAAAAAATAAATGTTTGATAAAGTTAAGCTGAAAATCATTAAATACTGTAGCAGCGTTCAGAATACTATTTTGAAGATATTCTAAATATGACAATAATTAAAAATACAAGCTGCTGCTAAAATATATACTGACGAATAATGAAGGACCAACTAATAAAATTAAGTTAAAATATATCACTTACGATTTTGTTGGGTTTGGATGGTAGCAGCTTGAGGGTTCTGCTGAATGAACATTCCTGGGCCGGGAGTTCCATCTGCCTGAGTACCTCTAATGAAAATGGGGTTGGGTGTTAGCTGTAACGCCTGAGACTGTAGACCATTCGTGGTCCATACCTGCTGCAAACCATTTGCTGCAAATTGCCAAGGAGCAAATTGCATTGGCTGGCCTCCAGGCTATAAAGAAGAAAAGGAAACAGTCAAACCCTATGTCCACATTTTTTAAGCCTGGCCAATATTTGTTGGTGAAAATTTAAGCAAGAAGTGTAGTTGCTGTGGAGTTTGTGATAGTGCGTGAGATAAACAGCAATAGTAAAATGTGGGGAGGGGAACGAAGAGTTAATCTTTTAACTTCTCGAAGACTCTCAGAGATCTCCCGCATTTTTATAGGAAATATGTAGTAAATTTATTACTTTGGTTCACTTTCATCCACATGGTTAATAGAAGAGAAGTGACCATATTTCCACACAAGGTTTTACACGTGTAAAAAATTGAGGATTCAGTTTTTTGATACCAAAAAAAGCATTCAAGAATTTTCTGCTTTTAATGAATTAGGTGCCTCTTAAAAATCTGTTAATATATTTCGGAACTACTACAATACAAAGTATTTATATAAAACATGCTAGATTTTATATTTTCTAACTACCTCAAATTCTACAAAAGACTTTATTCTTACTTGTATTGGACTGATAATTTGGGCAGTCGGCTGTGTGCCGATCATAGCTTGGGAAACCTGTACACATTGTCCTTGTTGTTGTGTTTGAGCAACAGCGCCTGTACTACTTGCAACTTTTTGCATTTGAACTTTTTGGCCACCCATAACCTAAGTAGGACAAACTTTAGAATGACAATGTTTTTAGCAATTAACAGATTAACAATAGTACAATGCGCATATGCTTCTGTATCCAGTGTTAAGTGTAGGTTTTAAAAACTAAAAATGTCTACATCTAATTATATTAATGTATAACTATTATTATTTCTAAATGTGTAACACAAATGATTTCAGATTAAGCGGAACTATTTAAAAAGTTATACCTGTCGATGAATTTTTCTTATGAAATTATTAAAACTATACAAATACATTACTGCACTATTCATTTTAGTTTTGATAGAAGTAACATGCATCCAGAATGTTTTATTGTATTTAAGCCACAAAGCATAAACTATAATGCTTTGTGATTTAAGCAAAACAACCATTATATAAAGTACATGTGACATAAGTACTACAAATGTCAGTGTAATGTAATTAAATTTGGTAACTTGAAGTGTAAATAAATCAATCACAAAAATGGAAATAAGAATTCATGCCATGTATTTTGTATTATTATTGCTATTAATTTTTATTATTATTCCTATTAATCTTGAAAATATTTTTTGTTATTACTTATATATGTTACTTGTCTGAATTACCTTATGCATTTCCTGAGGTTTTTGTTGAGCGACCTGTCCATTTCCTTGGGAATGATTGGGTAGAATGTTAGGTTGAGAACTGATTACACCCAGCTGGCTAAACACTAATGTTTGCTGATTCTGGGTAGTAGGTATTGTTGGAATTGTTGTGTAGCCTGGGAAGGTAGCAGCTTGGCTGCCTTGCAAAACTTGTTTTCCTTGAGCCGTTGTCAGCATGTGGGGAGCTAGTTGGTTTCCTTGGAAAGGTTTAGCAATAACCTAAGACACAATGGACAAATAATAGTACTTATATTGCTAACTGACTCCAAATAATTTTAAGTATAAGTTTAGACAACCTGAATTTTTTGAAAAAAATGGACACGGATAATAAACATTCCCCTTGCGATTTCAGATTTATATTAACATAGGTAAAGAAGGAATAAACTTTTACTCGAAAGAACAATTATACATCAGCTGTATGCTTGGAATACCATAAAACCGAAAACAAACAATATTTTACTGGCAATTGAACATTTGCACAGGTTAATTGTTTCTGATACTATGATATCCATAAGCTTTTGTTTTAATTGCGGCTTTAATTTTTTGAACCGTGCTTCCTACAAACTTCTGACAATTGTACTTTGTATAGTAACAGGTTGCTGGAAAATGAAATTTTCATCGATGAACTGCAACCTCCCTAACCTTTTGGAATCACAATTAATCCTTTGGCGATGTTTACGATCCACTTCAGTCAGTGCTTCACCTTTAAGGTGGATCCACAAGACCAATTATCACCGACTGATGCTTCAAAATATAGATTAGTTGCTGAAAATGATTCTGTTCTACACTTCCTCTATCAAAAATCATGGGTAAAGAAACGGCTGCACTTGTCAAAGGAAAACTTCAAATAGGTTCATATTCAATGATTAATCCAAATTAGTTGGTGATAGTTTTGTGTCCAACTAAAGAAAACTATAAAATTTGCCAAACAAGCAATGATGTAGGGAAGTACTTCATCCAAAATATTAAGAACTTTCTTCAGCAAGAAAGTTAACATGGAGAAATATCAGAATGTACTGACATAGAACCTTCCGTCTAATATTGAAAAATTGCATCTACATGAAAATTTCATTTCCCAACAAGATGGTGGATCCTACCACACATTGAGATCACCTAAAATTTGGTTTGAAAATGCCGTTAATATAAAGAATGTGTAGTAGAAAATAAAGAAGCATGCAAGGAAAAATCAAAGAAAAGAACTTGATGGATTTACACACTAAACTGCTGGAAATTTGAAATAATTTTTTGAGAGATGCATGTCAGAAGCTTGTGGGTAGCATATTTTAAAGAATTAAAGCCGAGATTAAGGCAAAATGCAATGTTGTGTGAGCATTTATTTTCCAGCAAAATATTTTTAATTTATTTGAATTCTGTTGACTTTTATTGCCAGTAGAAAATACTAGCTTTCACTGTAAGAAGCGGATATCCTTGCAAGTGTTATTTTATCGGTGTTTATTTGCGGATGGTGTAAGGCAGTGTTTTTGTCAGCAAACCAGTAGAAAGCTACCCCTATTGCTTCGGTATCTCTGTTTATAAACACAAACCAGGTAGAATGTTTCTTTTTCATGTATATTATTTTTTGTTAAACAAATCAGGGTGTTTAAACCTAGAATTTCCAGGGTTCATATCATTTAGACATCAAAATATGTTTGTATGTTCTTTGAGTTATACTCTTTCTTTCTTAATCTCATCATTTGAGATATTATCTATTAATTCTATTACACCAGAATAGGAGAAAATTACCTGAATTTGTGAAGGATTGATGCTAGGATGTAACGCAATATTACTTATGTTTCCAGGCATCAAGAGCTGCCCCTGGGTGTTGTACAATTGCGATAGATAAGCCGGATTTTGAATTGGCTGCTGGATAACTTGTACAGCTCTTCCATGACTCCAGTCAGTACTGATCTGTTGCTGGTGGGCTGCTTGACTTTGTTGCAGTGGGGACATCGTTGTTATGGTGGTTGTTCCTGTTTGAGCCGCAGCCAGGACCCCTCCTTGGGCCTGAATTACCTGGCCCTGTTGGGCGACTTGCTGATGCATGGAAACGGTGTGCTGTGGGGGTCCCATTGAAGTAGCTACACACTGAGCACCTGAGAATAAATAGCTGTTTTAAAAAGAAGTAAAAATAGGTAAAGTAGATTTTGAGTTACAAACAATAAAATTTCAGTGTGCCGGTTAAATAATGTACATTTTCGAAAAATATCCAAATTAAAACTTTATGACAATGTGTCAAGAAATGTTCAAAAATTTGTTGAACCATTTGGTGTATGTGTGTATGCAGAGTATAAAGTTTGCAAATATTTTATTGAATGGTGATGCATCTCCAATTTTTCATAAACTATGATAATTTTTGGTTGGATATCCTCAACGAAAATGCAAGTAGTTATAAAATAAATATCGTTAGATATATACAGAGTATTCATAAATGATTATAATCCATGTGAGCAGTAATTTTGTTTGGAACAGTTATTTTATTCCCTTCATGTTGGCAATTAAATTGTGGTAAAATTAAAACAATAAGATCAAAATTACATTAAACCCCAATATTCTATTTCATGGGATGTGATTGGTGTAATTTTTTTACAAGATTCCCTTCGATCAATCAGCGAATGCATTTCAAGCGTAGACGTAACGGTTTGTCACTGGTCTTTGTAAACATTTATGAAGGTTCTGTTTCTATAGAAGATACAGGAATTTCAATACCACATATTTATATCAAGATTATGAGAAACTTGAAGGTTAATCTAGAAAAATAAAAAGTTACCAATGCTGTACAAAATCAAAACAAAAAAACTGTCAAGTTTAACTTGCAAGAATTAAGAGTTTGAAAAACGAAACAGTTTACACTTTGTGGTGTTGGGATGATTTGTCTTTTTTTGTGAAATCGCAAGCAATATCTACTTCCTTTGTGTGAAATATTTTTGGTTAGATAAAAATAATTTATACAATTATTGACTGATACTTTTGATACAAGGGATATTTTTTATAGTAATTCTATATTCTTTTCCTTTTTGTTGAAACAAAATAACCACTTAAATAAAAATATACTGAAAATGCCACAAGTATATTGTTACCTACCAATATATAAATTCTGGAGATGCAAAATAAGTTTTTTTTTATATATACATATTAAGTACATTTTATCTGAGTTAGACTGAAATATTCATATAATTAACGATGTCAAAAAAAAATAAATAAAGATTGTGCAAGAATGGATGGAATATGTGCATTTTTATTTTTAAACACACCAAGTCGATAGGCGTATACAAAGTACATACCTATTACTTACAAAAGATAAGTAAAAAGAAAAAAATGGCCAGAACAAATACCAAGTTCAACAAAACAACATCTATGTATGTGCATGAACGAGATAAGTGATGTGCAACGTTTTCCTGTTCTTGCACCAGTCTGTAGCAAAATTGCAGCACAAAATACATTTTTAAACATGTATCTTTACTAATCTCATTTTTCAAATAAACGGATTTATCCCCCTTCTGCCGTTATGAAGTTGCTTGTATTAAAAAACAAATTACCTGATGCCCCTACCGCAACCTGTTGCATGTGCGGGCTCTGCGCCGGTACGAGGGCCTGTTGTTCCTGTTGCTGCTGTAGAGCGACCTGTTGCATCTGCTGTTGTTGCACAGCCTGAGCCTGTGCCTGCGCTTGAGCCTGAGCTTGAGCCTGAGCCTGGGCCTGAGCCTGTGCTTGTGCGTTGGCGTCCATCTGCTGTTGCTGCTTGTTGATATCGCTCATACTTGACATGCTATCCACGTTCTGCTTGATAAACTCGTGTCCGCGGTCCAAATTCAACAGTGTGTTCGCGATGTCATATTTACAGTCGTCCGCTGTGATGTCTGTTATACCGGCCTTTTGGGCTAGAGTCTCTAAGCACTGCAACGAGCGGCTGCCTTGTTGCTGCTGGTTGTTGTTGTTATTACTCGAATCGTCCTGTTGCGTCGATTCCGGCTCTTGGTTGTTGTCCTCGTTGTTGTTTACCTTCTGTTGTTTAGGTGGGGTGCTGGTATTTGTGGCGTCTTTCAGAGGTTGCTTCTGTTGTTGCTGCTGCTGAAGCTGGCTGTCGGCTTGTTGGAGGTTGTCGTAATGTTGGGACCTGAGAGAAAATAAATTTTTAAGAGTTGGGAAATTATGTGAATACTAAGAAAATATAGATAGACATTAATTAGACAACAATCTATTATAAAACACCAATATGCAATATAGGGTGTTAGTTTTTTTAATTTATTTTTCCGAAACAATAGTAGTTTTATTAAAATTTAGATGATCGTGAAGATTTTTGCCATTTTCTATGACTAAATTTAGATAATTGAAGTGTTGAAACATTAAAGGGACTAAGTACCATAAGATGTTTCCTGAAATATTTGATAATAGTAGTATAAATGTAACAATTTTGTAGCAGTGTATCTAAAAATTTTAAACAAAGTTATTATTATTATTATCATTTCCAGAAAAATATAAAAATAAGAAGGGAATATTTTGTTCATCTCTATTTATCTATTAACGATGCCAAAATCAACCACTCTGATAAAGTTCTTCATTTATCTGCTTGTGGAGAGCCTTGAAGCAAAGTGAATTTAGCTATATCTAGACTCTTGTTAGGTAGTGTCCCCGACATTCATCGTCTCGATCGCACTAAATGACGTCACGAATTAAGGCGGCCGCAAACGCCCCTTTAAAACATTTATTTCGCGCCATTGTTCAACTTTGATAATATGAACGCTTCATTTTAAGTACTTTTTAGTCTCGTTCAACATTTAAGTTATTAAAGATATTTCGGATACGATATCTTGAAAAAAATCCGTAGAATAAAAATAATTCTAACACTCAGTATATTGAATGCACGCATGTTTATGTTGATAGGATGTCGTATGAAAAGTGTGCTAAAGAAATAACTTCATGGGCAAGCTAGTAACTAATAAATATCTAGTATAAAAATTAAAAAAGCAATAAAACAATTAAAAAAATATTTTAGATAATTATTAATTACTAGTACTACATACCTAACATTGTTTAACATTTCTAGATAATTGGTATCGAAGAGGCGTAAATAGGACTTTATTTGTTAAGAATTTTTGGAAAATCTTCAATTTAGTTAGCTTTAAAGTAAAATAAAAGTGCTAGAGCTAATAATAATAAAAAATATACTATAATTTAAAAAAATATTTGAAAATAAGGGACCTTTTTGAAACGCCCTATGTATCTATATATTATTTAAGACATTGTTCAAAAATGTTGAACGATTTAATTTCAGTACAAGATTGAATGTTTTTTATTAGAACGTTGTTTGTATTCATTTATAAATTTTTAACAAACCATACAATTATCTCGATCGGTATTCACAATGTGTTACTTATTATTATGCATTTCTTTCGTGTAGAGGACCCAATGCAATTATACTTTTCCCCAGATACCGTCACATCCCAGTCTTTTTTTCCATTTTTATTACACCCCTGCACCACCGTAGATACGGATAGGGCAGATAGGGTCCAGACTTAGTTAAATCTTTATTAGATTTGTGGCCCTGCTGCATCTATATTGCTTATTTATTTTAAATCTTATGCGGACACCATCGTGGCTCATATGCAAAGGCATCAATTTACGCTACTCAAAAAGAACTGATTCGGAAGTGAAAAATGGAAATGAAATTTCAATAATATAATATATGCAATATATTATAATTAGCTGTAATACGTACGAGGGTGGTCTGAAAAGTTTTCGACCTCAACATGAAGATGGCAGCACTGGACGCGCAGTTGTTATGTAACAATCGTTTGAGTGAGTTGATGTGAGCGTTTTTATGAAAATGGACAAACTCGAGTATCGAGCTGTCATTAAATATTTGTTTTTGAAAGGCAATACGCCTACGCAAATCAAAGATGAGTTGGATTCAGTGTATGGGGACTCTGCGCCATCATTTTCAACATTTAAACATGAGAAAGCTGTCCGCGCGTTGGGTGCCGCGTTTGCTCACGTTAGACCAAAAACGTGTTTGAATGAACATTTCCAACGCTCTGTTGGCGCAGTTTAGGCGCAATAAATCCGAGTTTTGGCGCCGATTAATTACTGTAGATGAAACTTGGATACACCATTATACGGCCGAAACAAAAATACGGTCCAAACAGTGGACTGCAAAGGGGGAACCGGCTCCAAAAAAAAGCAAAAACTGTTTTTTCGACTGGGAAAGTGATGGTAACTGTTTTTTTGGGATAGTCATGGAGTTATTTTAATCGATTATCTTCAAAAAGGAAAGGAGCGTAGATACTACGCATCATTACTTGACAAGCTGAAGGCAGAACTTGCGGAAAAACGG
Source organism: Anoplophora glabripennis (assembly GCF_000390285.2). Taxonomy (NCBI): domain Eukaryota; kingdom Metazoa; phylum Arthropoda; class Insecta; order Coleoptera; family Cerambycidae; genus Anoplophora; species Anoplophora glabripennis. The sequence continues at coordinate 507,059 of NW_019416476.1, read as the reverse complement.
CCACATTTGCAGAAAAAGAAAATCCTGTTTCACCAAGACAACGCACCGTCTCACACCTCAACGATTGCCATGGCGAAAATCCACGAATTACGGTTTGAACTGCTTGACCATCCTTCTTCCTCAGCTGTTGTCGCCCGCGGTTTCTTTTTGTTCCCTCATCTAAAAATTGCGCTCGGAGGACAGAGATTTTCGTCAAATGAAGAGGCAATCACCTTCGTGAACAATTATTTTGCAGAGAAAAACGCCGAGTACTATTTGGACGGGTTACAGAGATGGGAGCATCGCTGGGAGAAGTGTGTAGAGTTACAACGAGACTATGTTGAAAAATAAAAAAAAAATCTGAAAAATTGTCTTGTATCTTTGTTAGGTCGGAAACTTTTCAGACCACTCTCGTATGTGCTTTCTAAATATCACGGATGAAGCATTCTGACCTTAAGAATTAAGGACTGGTAGCATTACTTAAATTTTAAAGTGCGCTAAAAATGCGATCTAAATTTCACAATTGTTTTAGGCTCTACTTTGAAAACTAGAAAAAGGCTCCAAATATCTGTGGAACAGTAAAGAATAATTTTGTCTATGGATTTATATTGAAATCTTAATTTTCAACGGCTGAATCCATTGTCTTAGAATTATTGGAAAAGTTTTCTTTCATCCTTTTAGGATTTCCTTTGTTTTTAACTTCAGTTGGTATTTTTATGGCGCTATAAGAATTAATGGTCTCTCATGTATATTTTAAGATAAGTGTAGCACGTAGTGTGGGTTATCATTCTTGAGCTGTGAAAGGGGAACAAAATTTGAATACCGCTTGTACAATTTTTTATTTTACTAGGTGAATCCAACTAATTATAGTCACACAGTGAACGTAAAGTAAAGAGGTAATATTAACACGGTTCTTAACATTATATACATAAAGACCTTATTTAATTGAAACCAGGTGTTTCCGCTATACAAATATTCTATAACGCCTTAAGAACAACCGAAATCTTTGCTATTTCCGCTCTAAATGCAGACAGTTTTTTCTCAGTCTCAAAAGACGAGTTAAAATGCGTTCAATGTTAATGCGTGTACCTAAATGTTAGTTGTATTTATGCTAATTATTGAAAGTTGTATTGAAGCCAACATCACGCCAGCAGTTCGCATTTTTTTTTATAGTCTGGAAGTTTGCGCACTAGAACCATTTTTTCCTGTAAAGACAAATACAAAACCAATTCGATGATTCTGATAGACATAAACTATTCTAGCTCGTGATATTGAGATACTTGGGTTTGCGTTTCATTGTAATATATATTTTTGGCAGTATCCAATAAGCGAAACTTGAAACAAGGTGAAAACTGTGTGAGAAAATTGCTATATATTTCGCGGCATAAAAAATAGGTCAATACTTTTCGAAATATATCAATATACAGGCTGATTCAGGAGGAAATCTCAATATTTTAGGTACGTATTCAGGGATCCAAAATATGTAAACATAAAAGTTCCTATAAACATGGGTCCTATTCTCAGTCGTTACGTAATAGCGATAAACAATATTCAAGATTTTTATTAAATTATTTATAACAGGTAGGCTAGGTTCTATAGTTAAAAATGCCACCGTTTACTTCTAAATACAAGTCAGCTCTCTCATGAATAGCTCGGGTCGCTCTATAAATGAATGCGGATCTGTTTCTTATAGTTGCTGCTGAATTTATTCGATCGAGTAATGTATCTCTAGTGTTTACTTTAGCAATGATTTAAACCACCCCCAAAGACAATAATTAAGAGGATTAAGGTCTGGCGATCTAGCTGGCCAATTATGGGGATTACCTCGACCAATCCACCGGTTTGAAAAGTTGACTAATAAATTTCATACTTTTAAACTGTAGTGTGCAGGGTTCCATCATGTTATGATTACATGTTCTGTCGTGGAACATCTAATAGGTTTTGCAAGTGATTCTGTAGAAAATTTAAGTACCTATACTTATCCTGTAAGATGACCGTCGAATATGAATGGACATAATAACATTAATGCTGAATTTATGTTGAAAATTATGTTCTAACTAGCGTGAGGATTTTTATAGAATCATCGGTGTTGATTGTGAATATATTAATATCACCACGAGCCACGAGTGTACTGTGCTTTATCAGGGAACAGAACATACTTATACAGTATTCGATTTGCATTAATCCAATTACGGAATGCAGATACAATTCTCGCACTGGGAAACATACCAGATTCTCTAGCAGTAGTAAAAGCTTGTTGAAAAACCCTTCTATCTGGCACTTTCCTATTCGGAAAGCGACGCTGCTACACCACGACTGCAAGATTTGAGTCCCCTTACAGAAGACATAAACGAATATCATATCAGCATATTCACGATGCGAGAATGTGGCAGGCATAATGAAATGAATCTAATGTTTCTCAAAGAATGGGGTCATTCAGTAAATTTTCAAAAACGTTCTTATTTTGAATATACAAAGTATTGCTCATGATTAGACGATCCCGAAAATTTCAACTCAATCCGTTGAGCGGTTTTCAAACTATATGATTTTTAAAATGGGAATATTTGTCTCAGCCGTGGCCATGCAATGACGTCACTGCATGGGACGGTCAGCCGGCTTGGCGCTACTTCCAGATGAGTTTCTGCATCTACAGAATGTTTTAGCGTGTGTGCATATTAAATTTAAAAAATAGAAGCAAATTTCTTTTATGTTTATTTTGGGTCCCTGAATACGTATATAAAATATTGACATTTTCTCCTGAATCACCCTGTACATATATGTCAAAGACAAAATTGTAAGATTATCTGGGCAGCTAATAAATCTTGAATAAAAAATTAAATAAAATTAACAATTCAATGAATTTATATGCTTTTGTGCCAACAATTTATCCATTTTAACATAATATTTTCAATTTACTCATAAACATGAAAACGGAAAGATATACAATATCATTATGCACGGTTCAAATATTGAATTAAATATTGACGATAATTATTAATGAAAATTTGTATCGATATTTTTATTTAAGTACATACATATTTCTGCTACACTAAGAAGAAAGAAGCTTTACAGAAATAAATAAGCCCCTGCGTTAAAAAGATCGGTCAAAGGGTTGAATTTTGTCTAACCAAAAATAGGTATCTCACGCTGAAGTAGATAATTTTAACACAAAGCAAGTTAACGTTTTGAAAAGTGTCATTCTCAAAACTTAATATAATTTCTGCAAATCCGAGCCACGTGACAGTTTTTTTGTTTTGTTTATCCACTTTTAGGTGGATGACGTAAATAGTAATTTATTTAAGTGTCAGAAACACTCCATTAAATAAAAATTAGAAATATCAGAAGATATCAGTATATACCTAGTCGTGCTGAATAAAGTGAATTGTTATTAGAACAAGTAAAACTAATAAAATGGATTTAAGAAGCTTTACCATATTAGATATAATTGCAATTAGTCTAAAATTAGATTTAGTAATTAGTAAGTTATCTTAATGTAAATAAACAAAGGTACTTCCAAAAAATATTGATATTGGCAGTAATGTTGGATTTCGCTTCTTTGTGTATTCTATTCTGTATTATTGCAAACAACATAGACTTCACAGAACTACCAATGCAAAAAATATAACGAAAATTAAATTTTGAACCTTCCGGTAAAGACATCCTACATCCTTACTTTGTTATTACCCTACTTATAGGAATTTGTAGGAAACAACAAAGGTGATTGATTATACGTTTTCACTTTATAAATATTTTATACATATAGATTATATAGAATTTCACATATATGATCGTATATTTTGCCTCTTTTTCAAAAGAATGTCGAATTATACCAAAGGCATTAATAATAATAGGTTCTACTTATTGGTGCATGAAGAAAAGTGAATTGATATTGCCTAAAGTATCAGCATTGGGGCTACTATGGGGCCCATTTTTCTGGAACCCATAAAACAGGTTACTATTAAAACCGGAGATCGTCGTTTTTAAGGAAGCCGTATGTTTTCTCGTAATAATACCACTACCAGTAGTTCCTTATTACACGTCCAGCGGTTAAATGAAAAAAGACACCCGGCCCTCGGTGTCGCGCGAACAAGTTCCTGTAAATGTGAACCGGAATTCTTAATCAGCTGGCCGAGAGACGAGACGAGAATGCATAATAATCCTTAGAGGGGATGGCGGTATTCGCCAACGTCATCGCAGATTTGCCTTGGGATCTTAAATCCGTACTCTGAGAGATGAAATGTGTTAAAAAAACATAGGCGGGTGCAGGAGGGATACAACTGGGACTGTCAGGGCAAAATTGGAATGCGAAATAAAAGTAAATTATTATGGGGGTATTATTGTCCTATTTGAAAAGGAACTTACTTTCTTTAAATACGAATACAAAGTGCAACGGCGACATTGCAATATTTTTAAAGCTGATTGCTCTCACCAAAATAAATAAAAAAAAAAACAGTAGTAATTTTTTCCTACTTTACGATCCCCTCATAAGTTCAAAGTAAAACAGTTTATGATCAATTTCTCAAGAACCATTGAAGATGCAGTTCCTTTATGGTTTATGGATATCTGGTTACATATAAAGTTTGAAAATCTAAACCACTCAGACTTTCAATTATCAAAAAAATGTTTGAGCCTTTTCAGTTTTTTGTTTCAAAGAACCGTTCAGTCAAAAGTCCAAAAATTATAACAATGTTAGGCTGGATTCAAGATATTCACGGGGGTCGAGACTCAAATTCCCCATAATTAAACACTTTTAATTGTTGAAATATTATAACAATAGATTTTTACCTATGATCCAAATATTTGGATATTTTACTTATGAAGGCTATTTTCTAGATTAAAAAGTTTTGATTAGAAATAAGTCTACACTGTAAAAAATTTTCACTCAATTTTACTCAATAATGTATCAATTTCTGTCCACACCTGACTGAGTGAAATTTTCACTCTATTAGTATGAGTACAACTGATTGTGAGTGAAACTATTGCATCAGAAATGAGTGAGTTTTACTCAAATCCGAGTCACTGCTAACTATCAATTGAGCGACTTTTTACTCTATTCTGAGTATATAAAACCAATTTAGAGTTGACTTTTTCTCTAATATGATTTAAATTTAACTATTATTGAGTAATTTTTTACTCAGACTTGGTTTTTAATTAATTAAATATTGAGTGCAAAAATAAATAACTCATAAATGATTAATTAGGATATACATATATAAATTCACTTCGCGGAGCCTCCTCCTGTCCTGGCTGAGGCCCGCCAGCTGAGACCCGTCTGTTCAATTGGTGATCATGCTTTTTTGGATCATCTAACGGGCCCCTATCAACTGTGGTCGAGATTACAGGAGCAATGTATAAGTGGTGCCATCTTCAAGGCGTCATTCAAATTACTCGAAATTAATTTAAACTCGCTCAGTAATGAGGACATTTACTCTGATTTAGGTACCCGTGAACCAAATACGAGTTTACTTGAAGAATTTATTTAAGAAGTGCTTATATTTGAGTGAAAGTACTCAGTTTTAGTTTAAATATAATCGCAAATGAGCAAAATGATCAAAATGCCCAATATTGAGTAAATATGTAGGTACTCAATAATTTCACTCCGAACCTTTATTGCTTTCACTCACATCGATTTTTTTACAGTGTACCCGAAAATGTAAAAGAAGATTTCCTTCAGCATCATATAATATATCTTTTAAAAGTTGAAACTTCTTAAATCACCTTAATTTTTTTAACATATAGCTACTATGAAAGAATTGTATTGCATCAAATTTTCTTTAATACGTCTTAAATGTTTCCCATCAAATATTAACAGGATCGTAGAACACTTAGGAATCGTTTTGGGAAAAAAAATCTTTTTTTTTAATGTTTATTTTGATGAAGGCAATCAGTCCTGAAAGGCGTACATCGTGATTACTGAAAATGTTTCTCTACGAACTGTACCAATTTTAAGATCTATTTTTTTTTAAACTTTCTCAGATTTTCTTGATCGTGATGTATGTTAATATCAATGCAATAGCGAAAAGTTCGTTAAAGGGATAAACAAAAAAACAGTTTAGAATAACCATAGACTAGGACAGACATTCAGTTTTTTATTTTTAAAAAGCTCTTAAAAACCCTTAATGGTTTTTGTAGAATTTGCATTACAATGAGATTATACAGAGCCTTCATAAATGATTACAAGCCACGTGACCAGTAATTTTATTTCCTCTATGTTGACAATTAAATTTCGGTAGAATTAATAATAATTGTTAGAACAGTAAGATCAAGGTTACGTTAGAACACAACATTCTGTTTCACCGGCTGTGTTTGGTATTATAATTTTTCATGAGATTCTACTCAACCAATCAGCGATCACATTATCTCGAATATAGACGTAACGGTTTGTCATTGTTCATTGTAAACGAATCATTAATATTGGCCAAGATTTAGGAATTTTTCGTTACTAGTACCAGCCCAGCAATGCTGGTTGCCTAAGCTCGGCGGCTACGTGGCTTATAAACATTTATGAAGACCCTGTATTAAGCTATTATTTTCAAATACAGCGTAAAGTAAAAAATAGAATAAGGATCAGGGATAGTCCCAGTTGAAATTTACTAGCCTGGTATTGGAATAATGTATTTGAGTCATTTCAACCTTTCTGTAAAATGACTATGGAAGCATTTAAATATTGAGCCAACACACGTTTTATAAACAGGTGTTACGAGTATAAATGTGCCTAAAAATGTAAAAAATGTTTCTGTGTGGTTAATCATTGACTGTTTTACAAATTATGTCGGGCAAATTTATCATATTCTGTTTTGTATTGATTTAACAGGTTTTGAGGAAATAAACAGAACAATTAAGGTTTAATCGAATCGACGTTAATAAGCGTGCTAATTAATTTAATACAGTATGAACAAATTAAATACTTTACACACAATTTTATTGTACCATATACAATATAAATATACAGGATGTTTTGAAAAAATTTGGCATAAATTCAGGAATTGACATCAAATTTGGCCAAATCTTTTTTTTTTTAAAAAGAATATATTGCATTAAGATTTCCCACAACTAAGTTTTTGGGTATGTCAAAAAGATGAGAGTAAAATTATATTGTCAATTTTTAGCAACATTTTAGAAAATAATTTTTCTGAGGTTCGGTGTATGGCATTGTACGCCGCATATTATAAAGTAACATTTAATTTTATACAAACAATAAAAATTCAATTGACTACACCAAAGCCAACCAATTTCCCAGTGATCTGGAAGCCAACAAATTTCTGAGTGATTTGAATTGTCGAATGAGCTGCTTAATCAGGGCTTTCGAAGAGGAACACTTCAAATAAATATATGCCTTTTTTAATGATATGCATAGGATTTAATAAACCAGATGATTTTCTCATTTCAAATTTGCATCATTTCTTCAATATTTTGGTTCTTGTCATCCTTTTTCAATACCGGAAAAAAGTCTCTTGGTATTTTTTGGTAACTTACATGTAGGTATCAAATTTCAGAGCAATAAATAGTTATTTGAAAACGATATGGCAAAAAAAGTCACCTTTGATGGTGTGGTGTTTAGGAAAAATCTTCATATATACCATGTTTTGCCAGCTCCTGAATTCATGGCGTCTTTTTGAAGCTCATGTATATCGATCCGTGATCCGTTTATACTTCAGAAAAACTGAGTTTCTCTTGGAAAATAGTATACTTTTTTCTATTATCACTTGAGGTTTGTAAAGTCCTTTGGATGTTTAAGAAATTTTGGCGTTTAACATATTTTTCCTTCAACTACCCGTATCCACGCCACCGCTATTAGCAATAAAATGATTAACAGTTAGAAGACAGTTAATATTTACTCGAGTACAAATTTTGACATTTTTAAATTTTGACATTTTTATCTTGGTCGATTAAGGCAATTAAGAAAATCCCTTTTTTAAATAACAGTTTCAACAACCTGTATCTCGGAAACGCAACGTTAATGAGAAAAACGTTATATGAAACAACCCCACTATTTTCCAAGTGGAACATAAACGCAGAACATCCTGTATTTAATATTTCCTTTATTCAACGTAGTCGAATTTTGACGGATATGGAAGGAGTGCATGCAAATTGGAAAGACTTAGGCGCTCGCGAGTTAATTATCCGAATAAAAGCAGAGGAACGAATTTCTGGAAAGTCTGAATTTCAAACGGCGTAATTTCAGTTCCTTTTTTACTTTGTCTTCGAGTTAAGGAACAGCAGATGTGCGAAATTAGCTCCGGAATATATGGGCACAATGGAGACGCACTAAATTATCGATGTCGCTCTTGCCCACTTTTATTAGAAAACTTCTACGATTACTGGTAATATCAGCCATTTATAAGGACACCGTGCTGCCTGCATTAGAAAATGAAAGTTATAAATTGTAGCGCAGTATAACGTGCAAGTAAAAAAAATGATCGATGGTTGGTTTTTCCATGAATGAATAATTTTCACACTGCATTTAACAAAAACGTTTTTATTAACAAATTGTGAAAGCAGTTTTCTAAAAAACACATACAATATGTTGCATTATGCATAAACGATCATTTTACAATAGCACATATTTAAAAATTCGCCACTATCACGTCGATATTATTTAATCAAAGGAAATACTTTTGAACAAGTATTTTAAATTTAAATTCAAGTTATTATTATTATCAAGAATTCATTTTTTTAACACTCAATGCCGTTTACTGTGTTTGTATGCCGGATTGATTTAGTGTAAAATATTAATTTAATTATGTTTCTAATTTTCCTTATTTTAACGCTATTAAATTTACTACTACTTACGAAAAAAAATGTAGTAGCGTTTCAGATTAAAAATAACAAAGTTTCTGTTAAGAAAATATCCATTAATTATCCCACTTTAGGAAATATGCTTGCCAATATTTTCATGCAGCAATTTGAGAAAAGTATAATGAATATTTGAACATTTCTTCACGCACCGTTTGCTAGATGAATATGCTCTTTCATCTTCTTCCAATCTTCACAAATTTGGAAGAAGGAATGGAAGAATACATGTCAATTAGAGTCATCTGTATTATTAGTGAAATCATTAATTTTGTTGCTTAACTTTGGTAGTATAGTGTTCACTAACTATGTATTAACTTTAACTGAAAAAATATCAATAATTTCGTTAATATTTTTTAAAGTATGGCATTATTAACTGCGCATATGAAATATCGTTTACTTATAAAAAAAAATAAGGGTAAAATGGTATTGTACGTTTTTGTTTTATAATTCAAACTGTATTGAAGGTGAAAAAAATATAGGCATATGATGACGTTAATCTTGACTTCAACCACTACTTTGAATTGAGCGTAGTTTTTTTCACATTGGATGCCAAAATTTCGTTTCAATATCTTCAGGAGATATTTAAAGATACAAAATTTCTTTGGGAAAACTTTTCAGAGAACAATAGTTTCAAGAACAAACGTTTATACAAAGAAAATGTTCTTAAATTTGGACAAGGACAACGCTACTTGATATTTTGTTGCATTACACCCATATATCAAAAATTGCCGGAAAAATTGGGGGATACGTTTTTTCCCCAAAAAAATTGGTAAAAACGGAAAAATTTGAAAAAATTGAAATTTTGTTAAAATCTAAGATATATAGAGTTCTAGTTACTATGTTTACCAATGTAAATAATATGTATTTAAAAAATAACATTCAGAAATTATTTTACTAAAAAAATCGTCAGACTGCTGATTCTAGAACGTACCTACTGTTGCTAATGTTATTTTTAGTTCGTTTTTATGTTGAAATTTGATAAAATAAAAATTTTTTTAGTTATAAAGTTATTTTGTGTCTTTTCGGTGTTTATTCAGGAAAAACTATGATTTTGTTTATTTTTATCGTTTTAAATAAAATACATATTTGTCTTTTGTTAATTTATACTCGAGCTTTGCTAGTTTGAGATTTCAGAGCATCCCTATAACGAATATATAAAATTTGTTAAAATATGTTATTTTTATACTCATTTATTATACTCATATATTTTAATAAGTGTTTTTATTAGTTTATAGAATTTTTTCATTTTTATTCCAATTTTGCCGTTTTTTTTCCGAACTAAATCTTTAGTTATTCCCCGTATACAATACGTACAAAATTATTTTTCTAGCCGAGTGAACAACAAAAGACGTTTCAACCATGACTTTTGAATATCCGATCGATCATGCTTTTCTTATTTCTCACTGTCCCATATCAACTCGAGATAAATCAACAGCATAAAGGAATCTAATATTTTATGGCGTCCAGGTAGAAACCCTTTAGATTTATTAAAATTCCTCAAATGAACCCGAGGATTTTTTTTAAAATATCTAATCTCATATCTCTTTTTGAATTGTTCTCTGTACAGTATTGTGTTATCGTAACTAATTATGTTAAAAATATGTTATTTATAGCTTTCGCTCTCTAGAAAGGCATATTTATAAACATTCCTTATGTTATGTTTTGTAAAACAAAGCATATTTACACTATTAGTACTGAATAAATACCATGCAACTTCTTATCTAGCTATGGCTAATAATAGTACACTTGTACATTACTGACATCTTTATAAATAGACATATATATTATATTTATGGCATGGACCATGTCATCTTTATTAAAATTATATTTTCTGTAAGGCTATTATTAACAAATAAGTGAACACGGTAGTACATAACTAAGCTAAGCTTTAAGACTATTTTTTCCTCTGAATCATTGGTCAAGGACTGTACACGGGTCTATTGTGCCTTGCTTTTGAGAGACAAAGCGTTGAAAATGATTTTTAAAAATCAAATTTTGATCTAAAGAAACAATGTATTGCATTGAAATTTTTATAGGAATACGTAAATATTGTTAGTTTTCGATTCTCTTGTAGTGTCGTTAACTACGATCTTTTTTGGTATTTGTTTCCTACATATTATAAAGTAAAATAAAAAGACAGGATAATTTGCTGCATCTAAAAAAACTATCGATTGTGCCAAAGTCAACTACCCTCTGTCCCTGAATATTGCTTTTATTCCATCTTTTTTTAAAGTAGAGACAAACCCTGTTTTAGAGCTTTTAATCATTAGGCGGAAAATTATTATTTGCAAAACGGCTTCCCAAAAAATTCGCAATCTTTCACGTTATATCAGCTAATAAAATCGTATTTTCTCCTTCTCTCCTCCTTTCCTTAAACTAAGCCTCAAATGAAAATATATTTAACGGTATTGAAAGGGGATATAAAAACATTAAGAACTACTGGCGTTTCAAATTTTTTTCAAAATTAGGTGGGCTCCACTGAGATATTTATTATTTTTATTTTTTTTAATTTTCAGTGCCTCTGAAAGTGAAAATATCAAATTTTCTTTTCAGAATTACCCGAGGAAAATTTCAACACATACTTTTTATGTGTAAAATGAGATTTTGCATTATAATTAGTAAACATAACCTCAAAAAAGTTACCTACCCAGATGTGCCATTCATGCCTTGCATCTTAAAAACAAAATACTTAGACCTATGACCCATAGGAAAAAATCGTCCTGTTTTGTTTACTCTATTAGTCCCTAAATTTATGGCATTATTTTTCAGAATGTTAAAATCAAAAGAAGTCATCAGAATATATTAAAATAATGAAAAAGCTAATAATTCCTATTAGTATGTAAATACATAATATTAAGTAGATAAATATCAGGGTATACAAAATTCCAAACAAAAAATCTACTACCTAACTACTGTCAAGATAATTTGTTACAATAATACCTACTTCACTAAACAAACTATTTGCAGGCTTTTAGAAATCATTGGTTAGAACCATAGCTGGCTGTGGCACAAATACTATTCTTTTGCAAAAACCCATGCATTTACTTTTTTTATATTTTCTTACAGTGTCGTTATCTCCTCGTCATTAATAAACAAAACCTCGTCCTCGGAATCGCGCAGAATAATTTTCTTTTTTTGCTGCGTCTCTTTTTCCTTGATTCTGTTGTATTCCTTGAGAGTCTTAACCTTTATGGGCGTTTTGAATTTCACTTTAAACACTCCCTTAACTTTTTCGGATCGCATTATCATCACACCGTTCGAAAAGTTTTCAAAACGTCCCCTTCGTTAAACTTAAACTGGAAATTTTAACTATTTCACTAACGATAAGCAAATAATAAAACCTTTTTTTAAATAACATTATCACAGAAACGTGTACGAATACACTGAACTCTAAGCAACTTCTAATTTAAACGACCTGCTGCCTGTTTTGTTGTAGCCCAAAAAGAACGAAAGCTTTACACATGACTAGAAGGTTTTATAGCACAAAGCGACCTATCTGCAGGCCTACGGGGTCATAACTGAAACCGAGCTCAACAAAATGTTAATCTTCTTTTCTGGGCATCGCAGGGTCAAAGTGTTTTATGGCTTAATGACGTTTTCTGATAATGGAGGGCTGGCTTAGATTTTGAAATATGGACGTGGGTTCGGTTTTGGTTTTGCCGACATAGTTAAAAACAGGTCGAAGCAAATTGCTGTTCTTGGCATTTTGAAAATACAAATAGATATAAATCGCGTTACAAGTGTTTTTTAAACGTAAAATATAAATAATAATATTGGCTATAATTTACAATAATTTGACGCAAAAGTATTTGGAGAATTTTGAATTAGAAATAAATTTGTATGTTTGCCATGTATATCGTATAGTCATATCTCACTCCCATGAAATGTAAGTAAAATATCGGATTATAGTATATCCACTTTCTTACCTCTGATGTGTTACTTACTGATAAAACAACTTCAATTAGAAATTTGGCATTTCGGGAATACGAGTATATCCTGTATAATTAAAAAGTAGTTTGCAGCATATTTGTATTTAGAAATAAATATTTTATGTCTAGGTAAAGAGCTTTTTTCGTGTATTAAAATATTTCATTAATTCACAATTAATTATAGTTTATATTTATAGATAATAAAATTTGAAGACAGTCGGTCTACTTTGATGTTTTTTGATTTGATGAATCGTCAAATTAAAACCTATCGCTCCCAAATTTGGAACATTGACTTACATTTTAATTTTCAAAATTCTAAAATATCAAAGCAGGTCTTTTTCTAACGGTTTTTTTGCACGACTGGTACTGGTATAGTTTTTCCGATATCAATTGAAGAACCAACAGATTGATAGTATGTACCATGTTCGGTCGCTGACGCAGCAACTCGGCATTGAAATATTTGAAAAACTTGTTCCCATATTTATTTAGCCATACCGATATACAGGTCTGGTCGAACTAAACGTGAAGGCGATGGAAATGTATACGCTCAGTTGAAGAATACGAGCGCGAGCAAAGGAAAACGGTTACACTTGCATTGGGCTACTGGGCAATAAATCACAGCAGACGACAAGTGGTTGATAAATTGCCCAGCAGTGCAGTGCAGCAATGCGGAATTTGGTGTGATTCAGGTAATTTTAATTTATTATAGGCACCTTCTATTATTCATTCATATTACAATTGCGAAGGGGAGAAATAAGAGGAATATTTTGTTTACTAATATTCTTACAATATGGCATTTTGGTGACCTTTTGAAACGGAACAAAACGAAATTTACCATCAATATAATAAAATTGTTTGAGGACATAAATAATTCAAATATGTTGTTGGCTAAATGAACATATAATAGAAATTTTTTACACATTATATACAAATTGTTATAATTTTTTACCTTTAGCAGAACATTTTTTTAGGGACGCGTATGAAACTCATTAAATTTTATTACCAAACGGTTTTTTGCATGTTCAACTGACTTCGGAAAGACTATAACGAAAATTCTCTAAATCTTGGCGTCACCGATATTAATGATTCGTTTACAATGAACAATGGCAAACCATTATGTTCTGACCTTCGAGCATATACTACTAGAGGTAGCTTCTCAACGGCTGGGCGAGTTACAAGGCGAAGAGAGAGACACCTGCTATGAAGGTATATGCTATCTCTCTCTCTCTCGCCTAATGTGATTGGCTGTTCCTGTCACGTAGTCGTAGAAGGGATCAGTCGTGAGCCAATCACGTTCGACGAGAGAGAGAGATCGCATCTACCTCATAGCAGCTATCTCTGCACCTTGTAACGCGCCCGGCCATTGGGAGGCTACCTCCAGTAGTATATGCTCGAAGGTTCTGTCTCCAGCTGCCCGAGATCGAGAAAGAACGCATTCGGCCAGAAGGAATAAGACGATGGCGCGACGATTTGGGATAGTGGCTACCTGGAGCGTTTCCCCTGCCCTGTCCAGTGCGCATTTGTGGGCGGAGCTATCTCAGATGCAAACTTATTTCTGTCGGTTTTGTATCTACCGACATAGTTTGTGGAAATTTGCTAATGTGTAGTATTGTTTTAAAGACAAATACAATCGGTATCATGTTTTCGATAGACATAATTCCGCCTTAAGATTTATCAATAAAGCGAGAAATTTGACGTTTCATTACGATTAAATTCAATATTTTGTAGATTTAAACAAGCCACTATCCACTTCTGAAAAAATAATAATTTCCCCACTTATAAAATATTATTTTGAGGAATTCCAATGAACCATGATAAAAACTTAATTATGCTATTTATTTATTTATTTATTTTTTAGTGAGTATTTTATATTTATTGTTTCAACATTTAATATAGGGTGTACCAAAAATGAACCACGCATTTTGAGGGCATGATAGAACTTACAAAAATAATCGGGATAAGATATATATATTCGAAAACGCTTCGAGGATGTCGTTGAGGTTCCAAAAAAATTTTCAATATTTTTGAAATATTTTCCAAAACTACTTTCGAAAAAACTGAAATTTATTAGATTGTTTTCATTAGGCCATTATTCATAATCTGTACCTATACTCCACGGTCGAAATTATAGAGAGTGATTCATCGCTAGCTTTTGGACTAGTAAGGGGGATGAAGCGTGCCGGGAACGAAAATCCATTGGCGTGTCTGCGTAAAAGGCAACAAGATATAGAAAATAATGAAAAAAGATAATAAAACATAACATCTAATATTTTTTACGGTTTGCTATAACAGGCACTTTGATCCATTTTAATTATTACAGCATTTTAAAACGTCCCAGTTGTGTTTTTTAATTTATAAATTTATTATAGCCATAGAATTAGACCCCTCGTCTACGCTTATGCTATGACGTTTCTCAGGACGGGTTGGTTAATTCAAGTCCGTTTACACCCACTAAAAAAGCATTTCCCTATTCCCTACCAAGTGCAAAAGACAGAGATAGAATATAGATCGACGTTCAGTGTAACTCGGTCTCTGACGATTACAGATTCTATCGATGTGCGTAGCGAGCGGCACAAAGATAAATAATATTGAACCGTATAAAAATCATTTTATATTTTATACGCATTATGGTAATAGTGTTTTTATATTATGTCTTAGTCACTCTATAATTTCGACCGCGGAGTATATACACAATGATAAATTATGTAGACCAGTGGTAAAGATTTAGGGCGACAACTAACTTTTTCAGTTAAATTTAACAATTTTTTAAGACTTGATTATTTATTTTGTATGACAAAAAAAAATATGTACTGTTTTAGAGTTATTTCATTTTTTGTAAGATAATGCAGTATATCAAAAAACGAAAATTGTATTTAAAAAAAATCGAATTATTCGAACACATTGGCAAAAAAATAAGAACATTTTTTTTCTACAAAGAAATAGGGTAAATAATTAAAAAACTTTATCATATATTTTTTTAAAAGTCGTAAAAACGTAAAAATAAAACTTTGAAAACTTTAGCACCTCCTATTTTCTCAACGAAGCATTTTAGAAAAAAATTGTATATTGTGACGTAATTCCATTGTTTTTGTGTTCATTATTTTATAATAACTGATGTTTTAAAATTGCCAGTCGTGTGCGTATATATATTGTCTAGGTACTTTTATTGTAGTCACGTCTATTTAAAACAATGGCAGCTATTTTTAATAACGTAATAAACATAACGAACATAGCGCTCTATGTGGCGCTAGCCTCAGGAACCGGTAAATGTAGAAAACGCATACTTAATATGAATCACAGAACAATAAATTATTAATTCAATTTCTAATAACCCTTGAAGTTTGTTGGTTCGTTTTTGTTACACTCTATACAGAATTTCAATCATGGAAACGACCCTGTTGTACAAAAATATTGAAAGTTACACTAAATATTTCTAAAAACAGACAATCTGTTTTAGCTGAAGTAGAAAAATGCTTAGAACCGGTCCTGTTTAAATATAAATTATATATTTTATTAACAGTATAACATTAACAGATATTAACAGTATAAAATGCTTAGCCGGATAAAATGTTTTGTTATTTACTTACTGTTTGATGTTTTTTAGCTGTCAGGTAAATTTGTGCCAAATTTTATTAGGTTTTAGTGAAATTTTATATTTTTATTACCCCGGTATGGTGCTAGGGGAAGGTTTTGCAGTTAAACGTAAAATATGGTTGTGTAAAGCCGAAGTTATATTTTGTACTTGCTTATTTTTGTATGCTCAGGGTTTCTGAAAAGTGGATGAAAGGGCAAGTGAAAGTATGTTTATATATATTTGTTTTACTTTTTGGCAGGTACTTCTTAAAAGTGAGTTAGATTTATTTTCCCAGAATGCAAAATGGCAGTTACCGTCTAACGATCTTGATTCATGTATTTTTCACGGGGATTATCTTTTAAGACTGAATTCCGTATCTACATAATTACAGACAGGCTCATTGTCGTTATTAGATTATGTTCATGGAGTGTGAATGCAATGTTACAGTCGTTAACTTTTGCTCCCATCATTGCGAAATTCAAAAAATGTTTTAAATAGTAAGTATGCAATTTCCGTCATATTTATGATAATGCCGTCGAATGACTTGCAAAAGATTTTCTATTCGTAAATGTTATTAGGCGCAGAAATAGTTATTTTCTTTATAAAAAACCATTTTACAAAGGCATTTATTAAAAAGTGCTCTCTTGTAATATCTCAACAAATTGTGTTTCTGTACGGAATTTTAAATACTGCAACAGTGAAAAGGAATGTATTTCAGCTATTATCTATTGTAATGTCTGAACAGTGTAAAAAAATGATCGATGTGAGAATATTACTGCAAAATAATATATTAATTTAAATTTATTATATTTGAAAACATATTCTTGTAGTTGTGACAGAAAGCGATTCTAAAGGCCTGTGTTTCGTCAACTATTTGTTGAAAGAATGCACGTCTATTCCAGAATTACAAGTAACAACAATGCGAGTAACACTGAACTGATTTTGCCAGGTAGTTTTTATTGTTAGTACTGTAAAACTAAAATAATTAAAAGGTATTTACTAGATGTTAAATTCCAATTCATTGTAATAGGATAATGATGGGTAAATCTATAGAAAACTAAATTCTTCAGTTCAGCTTTCATATCAATCATATTTGATACCAAAATTTTTTTGCACATTTATTTACTTCAGTGAAGTAACGTTATTATATCTGTAATATTTAAAATTATGTATTTACATTACATGGATTTTATTTTAGCCCCAGGCGATTCCGAATATTAAAATCCGATTTTAACTTTTTTGCGATATTTACATTAGTTTTTCAAGTGTCAGAAATGGCTTACGTGTATAGCAACACGGAGATGATGGATATGGTGAAGCAAGACATTTGTGTTATGGTGAAACAATACAACATTTATATCAGTTAGTAGAAACTGGGTAAGACGGGCCCAAAAATGTGTTTACACGTCGGTGGACAAAATATTGAACAGTTGTAACATCATGTATGTCAAATTATTTTATTAATTAAAACCACAAATTAGTTTTTATAATTAATAATAACAGCGGCAAAAACAGTTAAATTTGCCTATATAAAATAAGTGTTATAAAATTTTATTTCTTTCCTTCGGAAAGAAATTCTTCCAATTTTTTTGTCCGTTCATTTTTTATTACACATTGCCGTGTACCGGTCGCCGACTGCATGATTTGCCTTGTGCAAGGTCAGGTTTTACAGTGGACCAGTTTCCAGTGTCGTGCAGAAGTGTATTTTTAAATCATTTTCGAACTGTCGGTTTTACTTTTTTACAAAATTGTATTTGTAAGAGTCCCCTGTACAATCAAAATTTTCTATTTACTCGTAGTGGTTTATTTAAACCCATTGATATAAAAAGAGACGTTATTTTGTTGTTAGTTATGCTACGAGTTTAGTCAGTTTTAAAATAATAATTCTCCCATCTAAGTAAGTCATCCAGTCGCAGAAAATAGGCAGCCTTTGCGCAAAAGTTCTTTGTTATAGCCGTAATAGTTGAGAAATGCTTCATTTATAAATCTGTCCTAAATATGACGTTTTTATTTTCATTTGCAACCTTGCTTGCAACAAATCTTATCCAACTTATTCTTTTCCAGTCCCATCACTTCCTCCCAACTGAATATTAAACTTGGCGACTCTTGATTTCCATGTTACACATCTCTTCGTGTTTCCGTTTACAGTTGAGAATAAGAATCATCGCACACATGGTCGGGATAGATAAATGAGTGTGCAGATTGGCAAATCTCGCGCAGACCCTACAACAGGTCAACAGATTTGCCGGCAGGACTCTCCAAGTGTTGCCGTAGGGGGCGGAGCATCGTCACGAGACGTCGAAATATGCAAAATGAAAGAACGGCCCCCGTGGACCCCGAATTGTATGGAAATCGAACGGGTTTGTCAACCGTGGTATTCCTCGTCGTTCCTTGTCATAACGCGTTCGGAGGAACTAATGTATAATTTTGGAAAGCGCTATGTGGAATCAGGAGTAGGATAAGCATTCAACAAGTGTCGTGTAAGTAACTAGATTATAATATTTCAAATATTTCCTGTATACTCGTGTACTTCATACTAATTTTTCGAATGAAGTCAATACTATATAAAATGAATAAGAATTAAGGAAGTTTGCCTAATTCATGGAATAGTCTTGTGCAGACCTTCCCTTACATAAAGAACCAAATTGTACTAAAAACGCTGTGTACATTAGTATTAACAGGTAAATAAAGTTTCTTCAACTTTGTCATAGGCAAAATTAAAATTTATAGTTTACTCAAAAAATATCAAAAAGAAAAAATGGAAATATATGAGAATGGCTATTTTTGAAGAATACTCTGTATACATTTAATATTGTGTTAAAATTACTTTTTCACGTTGGTGTTTCTATTTTACCATTAATGGCTATATTTAATTTTATTTACCGAAAATTAAGGCAACCTACAGTCCGTACAATATTTGTTGAGATAGAGTTCCAAAAAAACAATAAGCCAATAAAGTTCTGTTATCGGAAATATTGTAACAATTCACCGCGGCAGGAGCGTGACTTGAAATTTTCCGCCAGTGCCTTTCTATCTCGGGTGTCGAATGCGGTTAATTCCAAGAAAGTGACGCAAGGGTCTTCTTAGAATTCTGTCTCCATAAATATCGTAAATATATAATTCAATAATACAAACAAATAGGTAACCACTAAAGGTTAGTAAGAATCGAGTTACAAAAACTGAATTGTTAGGGTTGGGTTACGTTGTCCACCTTTGTCGAAATCTTATCGAGTTCAACATATTACTGTGTACATGAAAAATAATAACATTTTGCCCTATAAAGTTTTTTGATTTCATAATTTTGGATGTTTTAAAAATATAAAATTATATGAAAAGCTCTACGCTAATGGCAATTTGAGGTTAGTCTTCGAGTTTTGAAAATACTACAATTTTCTTATAGAAAAGCTGGTTCTAATGTTTTTTTTGAAATTTTAGTATTTTTCGAGATAAGAAATTCAAATTATTCTCTTACCTCCTTTATTTTTTTGGTTGGGGAGAGATAATATTAACAAATTCTTTCATAAACTTTTAAATAAGAAAGCAAGTGATATAGCTATTTGGAAAGCTAAATTATTAATCCGCCTTTTCATAATTCAATCGGGAGTATTTCAAATATACATTGTAACAAAATTAAAATTTATTTATAACATGGTATAATAAATAATCCAATGGCTCTAAGTCAGGTGGTCGTGATGGCCAACGTAAATATCTGGCTAAATCTCGTTGATATGGCAATAAACCCATCCATTATTAACCATTATCAATCATGCGCGTGTTTGATGGAGCTCTAGCCCGTAACAATAATGAAATATGGGGATGGTTGAATAGGTATAATCTCAGTATTGGGTAGGTCGATTGCCATATTAACAAGATTTAGCCAGAGCACAGGTCATAGGGTTTAGCCACCAGGCACACCCGATGTAAATACTACACGCTACATATGGTATGCAGGATGTAACCAAAATTGCCGAACTTTAATAGCGGATTCTAAGTCACAGATCAACAAAAAAAACTGCTTATACAGGGTGTTTCAGTTCGAGTGGATCAAACTTTAACCACAAATAGAACTCAATAAATAATTCAGAATTGCCTTATAAAGCAAGGGTCTAAGTCTCACCGGTTTCACTGTACAGGGCCGTATTGGTCGGTTGTTAAAATCATATTATACAATATCTTTGGTATTCTTAAAACAAATTGATTACATTAGTGTGGTGTGAACATATGCACATGTGCATAATTTACTGCAAAATTTAAAAATTTTTGTAGGTCAGTGGCGTAGGAATGGGAATTTTTTTATCCCAACTTCTACGTCAATGACCTAATAATAATCATTTGGGATTCATTTTTAGATTCCGTGGACAATTCTACATAAAAACAAGGGAATTCTGAATTATTTATTGCGTAATTTTTTGATTAAAAACGATCCTTTTTTCACGTAACTTATTTCATTTGACTATAATAGCTACTATGATGGTGTAATAGAGACTCGATAAAAATGTATATTTGATGCAGAAAGCACCCTTCTTGAAATAAATAATAGAATTTTATGCCATGTCTAGATAACTACTGCTAGAGAATCCAAACATCAAATTATATTTTAAATAAAGACAATAATTATTGAAATAATCACGTTACTTATGACATAGGAATACAAAAGAGCTTGGCATTTTTCACAGATTTTGATGGTAATAATTAACAATTTTTTTTCTTTGTAAAATGAGTACTATTTTCTAGTTGTTCGATTAAATTTCCTGGCAAAATATACAGGCTCAAACCGTTTTAGTTACAAATAGGAACCCCTGGAATTGAAAAGAGAGAAAAATTTTACGTTCAGATGGTGGTTAACCTGTGACAAAAGGTCAAAGGTTAAAATGACCTCGTAAGATCATTCTGAAGTCGACATTACCTTTTACCAACATTCAAGCTAGTAACTCCAACGGGGTTGTTTCTGTCAAAAAATGACCTGTTTAAAATTTGTAGAGTATAAAATAGAGGCTGATTCGTACTGACCTTAAATTCAACCTTAAGGTCATTTGAATGTCAAATTGATTTGTATTAATAGAAACCCCTCTTCTTAATATCGAATTAAAATTGACGTTCAAGGTTCATTCAGAATTAAATTAATTTAAACAGTAATGTTGTCCTCAGAATGACCTTATGTTATTTTGACCCATGACAAAAGATACCATCTGAACGTAAAATTTTCCTCCTTTTTCAATTTCGGGGTCAAAAAGAGGGGTTCCTATTTGAAAATTTGAAATTCATCTTGACCGACCTTGTCCCGTGACCTCATGGTCAAATTTAAGGTCAGAGAAGTCATTTTTCGGTAGAACCTAAACTGACGGAGATATTTGTGTGGATCGATTGAAACGGCTTACTCTATACATGTTCGGAAAGTCCCCATGGTTCATCGGCCGTTACGTGAGAGCGATAAAGTAAGTCATAGAAATCCGTGCATAGACAAGGATGGTTACATTGAAGACGTTTCATAATTTGAATAGTCACTCCCACTTCTAACCCGAAACGGGCCGTGACTATTCAGATTATGAAACGTCTTCACTATAGCCATCCTTGTCTATCGCACGGATTTCTTTACTTTACTTTGTCGCTCTCATGTAAAGGCAGATGGACCATGTGGATTTTCCAACCCTGTATAATAAAGTCAATTTCACTTCCCGAAATTATAAAGATAAAAACTGTTACACTCTGCGTATAGTCCGTTCCCTGTCTTTTAATAATGTCATTTATTTCCAACAGGTAAACCCAATTACAGGAAATACATAGCAAATGAAAAATAATAATAGAGAACAGTTACACTTATAATCATAACAAAACCACTGAGTTTATTTTGACAAAATCTATTCTGTATAAGAGAAAAGTTGAAAAAAATAAATAAATAAATTTGACTAACTAGGTATATCTAGAATTGCTCGTTGTTGTAAACAACGTGTTTTATTGTATTTAGTGATGAAAAATTAATATCACAGTAATTACAGATTTTATTAAAATGATAACATGCATTATAAATAGGTGCTTTAAGTAAAATATTAGTTCTAGGCCTATCACAGTAAAAAGTTTGGTTATATCTTGAACCAGTACGCGGAACTAAAAATTGTATCTTACTAAGGAGACTACTACAATTTACGTTATTATGGATTAAATTATACAAAAATGATATAATTGACCATATCCGTCGCCGATTAAGAGAAATAGTATCAAATCTGTCCAATAATATTTGATTATCAACACCCCTGGCGGGATAGATGCCATCTTCCTTAAAAGAAATGTATTTTAAAAACCGCCTCTGAACAGATTCTATACTATCAATGTGACACTGATAAATTGGGAACCAAATAATTGATCCATACTCAAGTTTACTCCTAACCAAGGTATAATACAAAATTTTTAAGGTGCTAATATTTCTAAAATCTTTGCAGTTCCTTAATATAAAACCTAAAGTCCTATTGGCATCACTAACTAAATGATTAACCTGAGTAACAAAGGTAAGATTAGAGTCAAAGAAGATGCCTAAATCTTTTACGCAATCACTTCTTGAGATTGTAATATCATTAAGTGTATAATCATAATTATAAATTTGTTTTTTCCTGGAAAATGATACTACATAACATTTGTTTATATTTAACATTAAACGATTTGAATTACACCATTTGCCAATTAAGTTGGCTTGATTCTGCAAATATCTACAATTTTCCTCATTCTCAATACTTGTAAAAATCTTTAAATCATCTGCAAAAAGAAGATTATTACAAGATATACTATTCGGTAAATCATTAACAAACAAGAGAAACAGTAAGAGCCCTAAATTCGAACCTTGTGGAACGCCAGAAGTAACTTTAAATTTTGACGAAGTGAAACCCTCACACTTAACAAACTGTTGTCTCTCTGTTAGGTACGATTTAATAAAATTAACAAAAATATTTGATAACCCAAGACTATCAAGTCTTTTCCACTATTTCCAGGTTGCTGGGTAGCTATCCTATTCTGTTTCAAATTTTCTCATTATGTCTGTAAAAACCGTTGCAATGTAAAGCAAAGCTTAATTGCGTTAAGTTCTCTTAAATCATTCTATTCCTTCTACTCATTAAAGTGTGAAGTTAAAGCAAATTTAAATAAAACGCTGACTCGAAGGAACATTTCTTCGATAATAAGCCGAACACGTAGTTCATTAGGCTAATACCAGTTTGCTTTTAGCTCCTTTCTCGTCGAGAAAACACACGTTATTTCGTCGACGGCGATAACCGGACGGGTAAATAATTAAACTTTTCACGTTTAATTAAACAATTTTTTCGGCGAACGTCCTCGCCGATTTCTCGGAAATCAATTTACAATTCCTTTGTTGCAATCAAAGCTTATGTACACACACACAATGCGGCCGGTTCTGAGAAGCCCGTACAATTCGAGGGGACATCCTGAATTTTATATTGATTTATTCTCTGTTTTCTCCGTTCCTCCCTAAAAGAGTATAAATTATTTATACGATATATCTGATGTTAAGGAGAGGATCGGATCATATCAGCGCGGGGCCAAGTCGTACTACTCGCGCAAAGTCTCGGAGAATTTTACCTTCTGCGGCGAACATATATTTCTTTCTTGTTATGGTTTTGACAGGTGGTCGGCCAAGTTTTGATTACTTTCAGAGAAAAGAAAATACAATAAAAGTATAGAGGTATAGGGCGCTTAGTTGAGAAGCGTAAGAAAGTTTGCAAATAAGCAAAAAGCCTATCCTAGCTGCTTACAAGATATTGCTGGTATAGTTCAATGTTGGTCGGGGCATTAGTCCGCAGAGTAGTTGTGTTCTATAATATCAGTTTAAAAACTGTTTTGCCTAGTGGCGACACAGGTGTTGCCTTCATAGTACGTGTGAAATATCAGGTTTTTCGCTAGTTTGTCCGTTTGAAGGTATAGGAATTAGGAATTGAGTAGCGTAACCATTCATAAATGTAAACATTTACATCTCGGCTCCATATCTGTAGTTAAGACGCAGAAAATAGCTGGATTATTTATCTGTTGCCTCAACTACAACATATTGATGAGAACTAATAAGTTCGAAACCGGTATAAGTCTGGTGGATTCCCTGACGAATGATCTAACTGTTTACTAGATACTGCTGGTATTTAACTCAATGTTAAATGAGAAAATGTCTAGCAATATTCATTCTAACTTTGCTCCCTTACATTTTAAGTTTTGTACTGAAAAAAATGATTTGAACTAAGGGTTTAGGAAATTTTTGTGGGATGTTAAAGTAATATTTTCATTCAAATTGGTATTTCGAAGGTATAAAGCAAACATGTGCTTATCTCTAACGGTAAGATATGTGACTAAAAAGTCACTCAGTGTAATAAAAAGAGATAGAAAGACATTAACGGATTGATTTCAAGGCACGCCCCTGCCGCGGTAAATTGTTACAGTAGTTCCGATAAAAGAACTTTATTGGCTTATTCTATTCTTGGAATTGTATCTCAACAAATATCGTACGGACTGTACATACACTCTTTTGATTGTCTCTTAATATCAATTTATCAGGCCTTATTATACCACTTTAATCGTGAGAAAATGAATTCAAATCTGTAAGAATCTGCCGCGATTTCATTAAAAAAAACAACTACCTACTATTTTGGAATCATAAGAAAATTTCCTAAAATTTTAACCCATACTTTTTTCTGAATGTGAAAATAAACAAAGTAGTAGAATGTTACACTAAGTTAAATACTTTTTTTTAGTTTTTTTTTACTTTCGTATCAATTCTAATTCCTAGTCTATTCGCATACTTCATCCCACTTAATTACATTCTGGAATTAGGAGGACAAATTGTAAACACTTCTGCTTAATTAAGAAAGTTAAATTAGTGCCCTAAATGGGTTTACATCTTGATCCTTTATAAAACTTGTGGCAAATCCTTATTGTAAGTGGGAAAACTGGATCGAATGATTTGCCTATTAAAAAAAAAGTTAATTGGCTCTGGCAATGTGTCCTAACAATTATACCTTAAAAGAAATAAAAAATAATGTTGAGATAATAAAAATACTTATATTATACAGGGTGTAACTGAAATTGTTGGCCAAAATTCGTCTAAACGTACTTTGCGAAGCGCTTCGTTTACGATATACAGGGTGTTCAAAATTAATGAAATTATGCGGTTTATTTAAAGTTGCAAAAACAGTTGAGGAAAGCACATAAATCATTATTATGTAATTTTATTCTCAGAAAATGTGGTTACTCGAATAAGTTTATATTTCAGAAATAATTTGTTGTTTTGACATTTTCAGCATTTGACAATTGTCTCTAGCATTTTATCATTTATCTAGAAAACAGTGGATTATAGCAATATGCAGTAAGAAAACATTTTTGAAAAGCCTGCAAGGAAAGAAATACCTGTCTCGTGCTTATATGTCCATGGACAAAGTTTGGCTAAATTACGTCACATCCTGTAGGTATATTTTGTATTTTTAATTTTTCAAAAAATTGCTAATTCTCAACTATCTGTTAAGAGTATTTACTTTGCAAATTCACAAAAATTATTGCCCGTACACACAATCTATAATTACGTGTAAACTATACATAGGTACTAAATATAAATCATTTTGAATTACCTGCATGTCGCCGATAAAAATAACAAAACCTCCCAAGTTTCTTAATTATCTATGATGATTACAACCCGCAGAATTTTTCTAATTTGTTATACAACGTTACTGATACAATGTCAGTTAAACCTACACCAGTATTTTCTAATTATAGTTTAAAATATTCTTAATTCTTGGGGTTACCGCTTTTGCGGTTTTGCAAAAAATTGCCAGGCTAATATTAAAATAACAGTAACAATAATAACATTAATTCTTAATATACATATTGGGAAATGTTCCGTTGGAGATAATTTTGTTCTTCGAAATAACTAAACTATAATTTCTATGAAGTTCTTATTTGATTATTATTATAGGTATTTATTTTTCTAATTTTGATATTTTATGCATTTAATCGCATAGATAGTAATTTTCTATATTAATATTATGCGGCTGTATTTTATATTTTGCGAATACACCTTTTTTCAATTTTGCACAATTTTTTAATTGTGCAAACACCAAATTAACTGTTATATTTCCGTTTGTAGCCGTGTTGTAACATTTCCTTTAAATGGAAGAAATATCGGTTTGGTAGGTATGTTGCGTTGATAAAAATTATATATTAAATATTTTTAAAATTACATATTTACAGTTTTGTAAATTTTTTGACCTGTGGCGAATTGTACTTGTTCAAATTCTTGAAAATAGGAACTTAAAAATAGTTGATGAAAGTATAACACTACTTTAATAAATTGTCATATTAATAATTTACCTCTATATATCTTAAAGAATTTATTTATTGATTCAAATATTTCGTGCATATTGTCACTTATTTGTATTTATTTAGCAAAATTATGTGTTTATTAACATATTGGTATAGTCTTTCCGACCTCAAGAGGTTGGCAGTATGTACCAGGTTTGGTCGCTGACGCAACAACTCGGCATTGAAATATTCGAAAAACTTGTTCCCACATTTATTTAACCATACCCATATACAGGTATGGTCGAACTGAATGTGGAGGTGGTAGAAATGTATACGCACAGTTGAAGAATGCGCGTGTGGGCAAACGGCGTATAACACAGCTGCACTGGGCGACTGGGCAATAAATATCAGTTGTTGACAAGTGGTCGACAAATTGCCTAGCAGTGCAGTAATGCGGAATTTGGTGTGATTCAGGTAATTTTAATTTATTATAGGCACCTTCTATTAATCATTCATATTACAATTGCGAAAGGGAGAAATAAGAGGGATATTTTGTTTACTAATATTATTATAACGTGGCATTTTAGAGACCTTTTGAAAGGGAACAAAACGAAATTTACCGTCAATATAATAAAATTGTTTGAGGACATAAATAATTAAAATATGTTATTGGTCATATGAACATATAATAGAAATTTTCTACAGATTATATACAAATTATTATAATTTTTTACCTTTAGCAGAAAACTTTTTTAGGGACGCCTAACAAACTCATTAAATTTTATTGCTAGGCGTTTTTATATATGTTCAACTGACTTCGGAAAGACTATAACAAAATGTTTTCAACAATTACGAGTATTATTAGTAAAAAAGCAATTCTATAAAAAATGCCAGTACATAGTTGTTTATATTTAAACTTTAATGACATCACAATAATTCTGAAAAGTCAAGGTCACACTAACTGTTATTAAAGATCAAAGCAAATTCGCCGATGCACTCTTTTAATATTCAGTTTTTCTAGTTTTGTTGCAATGTTTTATAATTACAAATGTGTGCTCTATGTCGCAACTTCTACTAACAATGTTTCTTCTTCAATTCAATTTTATATTGAAAAATTGGGAAATTAAATGTACACAGATTGTATGTAACAAATAAAGCGGTTATTAGTAGGTATGTTCCGATAAAAAAAGTGATTTTTTTTTGGATTGTTTTAATAAAAAATGTTCCTGTGAACGTACGTTAAATGGCTTAGTTTTTGAAATACACTTTGTTGGTGTTTCTGAAAAATATCACATCTGCGCAAATATTTGAAGCAATTTTGACGTGGATTAATGAATTTTATGCTGGTGATTTGAGAGTAATGATAAAAAAAATAAACCACTGGCGGTGATAGTGGGACACATCAATAAATATCCTCAGCATTTCGACGGTCTCATCCTGTATAATTATATTATCTCTAGAGCTTTAGTTTGTAAGGCATAGGATATTTGAGAGTAAATATTTTTTTAAATCTAAGTCAACAAGTATTTAATATTATCTAGTTTAAAGCAGGCTAATAATCTAAGCACCCCTTGATACATGTCAAGATAAAATTATTGGATAATCTAATCAATTAATGAATTATTTAATTTTACACAAGTTATCAGTTTGTTACAAAATTATGTGGAAAAGTCAAAAAGTTGTTTTTGTTTAACAAAATCTGTACTTTAAAATGGCGTACCCTTGGCGAAAACGAAACTGTCTACGCCATTGGATAAAATAACTTGAAGTCAAATTTCCAAGTCAAATATCCATATACAGGGTAGGAAAGTCCCCATGGTTCATCGGCCGTTACGTGAGAGCGATAAAGCAAGTCATAGAAATCCGTGCGATAGAGAAAGATGGCTATAATGAAGGCGTCTAATAGTCACCGCCCATTTCGCCCTTCCACAAATAAGATCCACTTTTTATTTGTGGAAGGGCACGGATTTCTATGTCTTACTTTATCGCTCTCACGTAATGGCCGATGAACCAAGGGGACTTTCCGACCCTGTATTTGTAAATCTAACATTCTATTATTATATTTCTATGAGTGGGGTATAATAGTCGACATGATTTTAAATTTACTGTTTAGTAGATATGAAACACCCAAAATTTAAGGTAAGTTGAAAAGTGTAATTTCAAACTTATCAGATGCCATTTTTGTATACATATTCGGATTGACAGTATTTCAGGCTTCGAAAGAATATGCTACACAAAAGCTTCAGAAATCTAGCTGCAGGACAGTAAAAAATACAATGCTCGTAAAAAACATATTCGGGGAAAAGATGTAACTTCTTGTAAGTCATCATTGTGGTTGTTATCCTTTTCGGAAAATGTCGTAACTTGTCATGTAATATTACTTCCTATAACTGAGATTTCGTCATATTAGATCATGATTGAGATTATTTTTTTTTTAAGCCAGGATAGCATTTCTAATTTCGTAAAATACTTGGTCGGATTTCTGTTTTCAACGTGAGAGTGATAAGGAACGTTATCGTCAGAATTGGCGAATATATTGGGAAACAGTTTGTTGCGCAGCCACTTTTTAAAATTATCTAGGTTTATCTGCCAGCTGCTAGTTGTCGGTCCAGAACGAAAAACTTATTCACAAAACCAGCATCTGAACCAGAATGCATGATAATTATTCGACTACAATAACATTTTTGTTCTGGCAATATTTCTGTACCGTTATATCACTATTCACCCAGGTTCCAGATAGAGAGATAGAGTATCCAGATAAAGCATAAAACCTTCTTTACTTCTCGATCTTTCTTAATAACCGATATATATTTTAATCGCCAATGCATAAGGTTAGGCATTTCCACTGAGAATTTTTCCTTTACTTTGACCTTTATGCCACAGAAATCTTCCTTTCTTTGATCCATTATAAGGAAAATATCTATTTTTTTTTATTGGCGACGACTAACTGCAGGTTAGAACTTATCTAAAAGAAAAGTTTTACAATTTTCTTATTACTTCAAAATCTAATAATAATGTTTTCGGACTATTGGACAAGTGAAGAGTAAGCCCCGTAGCATGGCCACCACATTCTCCTGATTTACAACCTCTACTTTTTTATGGGACCATTTAAAAAAGAGTATCGTACTAAATTAAATTATTGATGATTTACGTGAACGCATTTCAATGGCTAATAATAATTTATGACTGCAAAACCAGCAATAAGAAGGAATATTTGTTTCGGTTTGTCAAGACTGGAGCAGATGTGCCACGGTAGACATTTTAACCAGTAGTTGTTAATAAGTAATAATTACTTTTTATTAATGTAATAATTACATTACATTTAACAATGGTATGAATTGGCATTCAATAATAAAAGCAATAACTGAATTCGTTAAAATTTAATAATGTTATCATTTGACTACGCGTGCATTGCGCTAGGTCAGTCGACTGTCAACACAGTGGCGGAACTGCATACAACAAAAGGGAGCAGTGTAAGGAGGGTGGGGCCGAGGTTCAGATCAGTAGGGGGTCCGGAGTCTCCTTCGGTCTATAAATCATTTAACGATGTATTATGCAAAAATAAAAAGTTTTTAGGGCCAAGGAGTGGAGAGATCGAGTGTAAATTTCAACAAAAAAAATTCGCTGGGGCCAAAGCACGACGTAAAGCATTTTCATAGTTTTAGAAAATCGTATTTCTTTTAAAGGATGATTAATTAAAAATGACAAATGGATTTAGAAATATTATAGAGGGTAAATATGACCAAAAACAAATACTAACGGTTTAAAAGATACAGGGTGTTTAATTGTCATAAAAACGAGTGGTAATTCCGAAAGAGGATTACTTTCTTTCTAAAACAGTGAATCCTGATAAATTTCGGTATTTCTGCCCGCTCTGCAAATATTTGCTGTTAAATGTTTAAATGCACACCCTATAATTAGGGCTTTTTTTTCAGCAACTAAATAAATTTATTTGACAATGAAATCTGTATGTCACTACTTATCTTACACATAAAATTTTTATGAGACAGATATGAATTTAACTGGAAAAACCTGCCTTTATATTTTCTAGTCTTAAAATAGAAGACTGGATTCTTATACATATGTATAAATATGTCGACTAATGGCGGAGATGCCACTATTTATAAGAACACCAGAAATTGGACGCCACTGGATATTCCGGAAATTCGATCGTTGCTCTTTTAATTGCTAATAATATTTCTGAAAAAAGGACCCTTTTACTTTATCTTAAAAACGAACCACTATCGAGCTATTTTTTTACTTATTGTCTATGTAGCCATTGTTTTTTTTTCTAGAAATGTGATTTTAACTACATTGTTAGGAATTTTAAAATCATGGAAAATCGAAAATACTCGTATTTTACTGGCGTATAAAGGCTGGTCCATATTAGAATGTATGCGAATATATTTTTGCGAAAACGCAAAAATAGCGTCCATACGAAAATTTGTTGTTCAGATAAGAAATAATTACAATGTTTTTGAGGATCTGCAAGTCGGAATTTGAAAAATCTTATTCCTCCCTATTCTTAAATATTTTCTCCTAACACTACAAGTCGATTTTACGTTTCAGTTTTTAAATTTTATTTATTGTTAACGGCAGGATGTAATATGAATAGGAAGTATAGTCTTTCCGATGTCAATTGAAGAACGAAGAGGATAACAGTATGTACCAGGTTCGGTCGTTGACGCAGCAACTCGCATTGAAATATTTGAAAATCTTGTTCCCATATTTATTTAGCCATACCCATATACAGGTCTGGTCGAACTAAACGTGTAAGTGGTAGAAATGTATACACCCAGTTCAAGAATGAGCGGGCGGGCAAACAGCAATATGCACTGTTGCTATGGTCGACTGCGTCATAAATTTCACTTGTCGACAAGTCGCCTGGCAGTGCAGTGCAGCAATGCGGAATTTGGTGTAATTCAGGTAATTTTAATTTATAATAGGCACCTTCTATTAATCATTCATATTACAATTGCGAAAGGGAGGAAAAAGAGGGATATTTTGTGTACCAATAAATATTATTACAACATGGCATTTTGGAGACCTTTTGAAAAGGAACAAAACGAAATTTACCGTCAATATAATAAAATTGGTCGAGGACATAAATAATTGAAATATGTTGTTGATCAAATGAACATAATAGAAATTTTTTTACATATTATGTATATACAAATTATTATAATTTTTTACTTTTAGCAGAAAACTTTTTTATAGACGCCTATGAAACTCATTAAATTTGATTGCTCGTTTTTTTTATACATGTTCAACTGGCTTCGGAAAGACTTATACGAGTAGTATACTCGATATGTTTTGGAATAATTCCTTATTTTCATAATTTCACAGTTCTCTCACAAATCAACGAAAGATGAAGATGAAATTATTTTCTCTTTCCGGAATTCGTGACCGTCATCTTTTTTCGCATAAAAACAACTGCGAATCTCGTCCTAACATGAACCGACTTTTGCACTTTTTTGGGAAGGCTAAATTTTGAAGGTTCTTAAGTCGACAGCATTGATGTCTGCATTGCAAAATGTACAATTTTTTAGAATATTTTTAAAATAGCGCACGCCTGTGGTAAATCCCTCGTTCTTCTTCGACCGAATCTCATATGTTCCAGTACTTTATCAACCGCGTACATAATTTGTTTATGCTGTTGGTAATAAGACATTCCGTTCCGAAATTTCCCGCGATATAAAGCGTAATGCCAACCCCGCCACGACCCCGCTCGGGGGTTCGTTCTCCCCCGCCGAATCCGACCCTCGTTATTTTCCTGTCGGTCGCACCCGGTGCACGCAACCTCCCGTAGGGTGGCAGGGCGGCGGTTGAGAGGGGTGCGCGCAGGGGTCCTCCGACCCACCCCGAAATCATCTGTCGAAGCGTACCAATCGGGCTGGCTCACCTACTCGCCGTATACGCTTTTTGTGTTAAATTACCAATTTTTGAAGTTTGCATTTTTTATGGGAAAGACCCGCCGTTTGCGGCGATAGACGGAAGGCGGCTAATGGGGTTTGCGAGGCGAGGGTGCGCTTTTGCACGTGTCATCTGCAACATATGCGCCTACGAGAGATCAAAGAAATGTGCGGTTTGCAGGTTGTCGCTCCGAAAAGGGTTGACGGTCCTTTAAGCTTGTTAATTTTATATACATATTTGAACAAAAAATAAAATAACGTTAAAAAAATTTTCATGTATAGACATGACGAAAACCTCGCATCGTGGGAGAAATTTTCCGACTCGATTTTTTTGCATATTCAGATTCGTGAGATGTTCCTTAACATGAATCGACATGATGCCGGCCGGAAATCTGGTGCCCATTTGTTTAAACAAACTTTTTTAAATAAATTGTAAAAATAGGTTTTTTCACTCCGGTTTTTTGGCACATAATAAACAAAAAAGTTCCTATGCACTACGCCTCTAAAATTGATAGTTTTAAAGTTATAAACAATTTAAGCTGCTAAAAATGTGAAAATTACGATTTTCCACGGCCGATTTCCGGGTTAAAAATTGTTATTTTTGATGTTGCCAGGTACCTAAATTAAAGCTTAAACACCCCCCTACAAGTTAATGAATAGTTTTTGGGACTCGCATTATTCTAAAGCCTTGTTTTTTAATTGTTAATAAAGCGCTATGTGCCGCGAGCGCGCCTTTCTCATACGCGGATTTGTTATATCTAGCGGCTTCAGCTTATATTTTATGTCTGAATTAAGCAACGAAGAGTTTGATGCATTGCAAAGATTATACCTAAAAATATTAAATAAGCAAGGCAAAACAGCCGATGAAGCTAGAAAATTAGTTTTCTCTCATTGTAGCGGAATGGGTATTAATTTAAGTAAAATACCATGCACTTCTGATGCATTGAAATTACACGTCTTAAGAGCTTCTTTACAAACGTACATATGAAAAAGTTCCATTTTTCTCTAATATCAAAGTTTGGATTTCACAGCTTTTGGTTATCAAAATGAAACAAGTAAATTACATATTACCTAAATTTATTACCAAAGATCCATTACCCAAAGACTTAGTTAAACAATGTAAATGTACAAAAAACTGTAAGACTAAAGCTTGTTCTTGTATGAAAAACTATGTCACTTATGTACCTTAATGTGGTTGTAACATAGAACAGTGTGAGAATTCTTATGATTGAATAAATGTGTGATAATAATAATAATATGCAGTATGCAGTATTAAATAAATGTTCTTTAATAAAAATCAAATGTATTTGATACTATTGCCCTTTTATTTTTTTCCTGCACTTTATTCGTACAATTTTGAATTAATTAAATAAAATTATTATGAATTATGAAAATTAAATAATCAATTTTTACATTATTTTATGAGTAGTAATAGTACTTAGAATGCTAAATCTAAAGAACATAAGTTGAATCCGCTAGACGAAATAGCGAATCCGCGTATGAGAGAGGCGCGCGCGCGGCTCATAGCGCTTTATTAACAATTAAACAACAAGGCTTTAGAATAATGCGAGTTCCAAAAATTCTTCAGCATCTTGTAGGGGAATGTTTAAACTTTAATTTAGGTACCTGGCAACATCAAAAATAATAATTTTTAACCCGAAAATCGACCGTTGAAAATTGTAATTTTCGCATTTTTAGCAACTTAAATTGTTTATAACTTTAAAACTATCAATTTTAGGGGCATAGTGCATAGGAACTTTTTTGTTTATTATGTGCCAAAAAAAACAAAAAAAAAATTCCGGAGTGAAAAAAAAACTATTTTTACAATTTATTTAAAAAAAGTTTGTTTAAACAAATGGGCACCAGATTTCCGGCCGGCATCATGTCGATTCATGTTAAGGAACATCTCACGAATTTGAATATGCAAAAAAATCGAGTCGGAAAATTTCTCCCACGAATGCGAGGTCTTCGCCTTGTCTAGTAGGACGGGGAAGAGGGTTCCCATCTGATGGTGGAGGTGTATAAAAAGTGATGTTATATAATGGCAAGTGCATTTTATCAGACCTAGACGAAATTTGCAATTTGTAAATATTAACACCATTAAAGTCAAAACAAAATTATCGTTATATAAGACCAACTTAATTTTCTAAGTACACGAAAGCTATTAAATCCTCTGTAGTTAGTACCTATGTTATAGTCTTTCGGATATCAATAGAAGAACCAAGAGGTTGACATTGTGTACCAGGTTCAGTCGCTGATGCAGCAACTCGGCATTGAAATATTTGAAAAACTTGTTCCCATCTTTATTTAGCCATACCCGTATACAGGTCTGGTCGAACTAAACGTGGAGGTGGTAGAAATGTATACGCTCAAGTTGAAGAATGCGAGCGCGGGCAAAGGAAAACAAACAGTTGCATTGGGCCACTGGGCAATAAATCTCAGCTGTTGACAAGTTGTTGACAAATTGCCCAGCAGTGCAGTGCAGCAATGCGGAATTTGGTGTGATTCGGGTAATTTTAATTTATTATAGGCATCTTTTATTAACCATTCATATTACAATTGCGAAAGGGAGAAATAGGAGGGATATTTTGTTTACTAATCTTATCACAAAATGGCATTTTGGAGACCTTATAAAACGGAACAAAACGAAATTTATCATCAATATAATAAAATTGTTTGAGGACATAATACAATTTTTTACCTTTAGCAGAAAACTTTTTTCGGGACGCCTATGAAACGCATTAAATTTTATTTCCAGGCGTTTTTTTACATGTTCAACTGACTTCAGAATGACTATACCAGAAATTTCTTATTTCGATCTGCAAGCGTCAGTTTTTTAGTTTCAAGATTTTGGTACACTGTTTATAAGATTTCACTGTTATCATTCAAGATAAGATCCACTTTTAACTCAGATATTACTTACTTATTAATAGAATGCAATGAAATTCCTTCCATTCAATTTCTGATAATATTCTTATCCTCTGTTTCTTTTCTGCTTTTTTTAACCTCTTTAATAGACTTTGAAATTGCACTTATTTTACTTTAGGCAACAATTTAACAAATGGTTTCTCTAAAATTACAGACGACTTTTTAAGGTTCGCTGGACCCTTGTTGTGCTTCAAGCTTCGCTCTCGGTTCTTTTAAAAATTGATTTTTTTCGACACAAACTCATCAATGATAAGAAAAAAAAGACTAAACTCGTCGAGGACAAAAAGGCACGTTTCGCTTCAACACCAATAAAAGACAAAACTTCCATAGTTTTATTATAAACAAGTTCTCTCCCCTTTATTACTCCCACTTGCAAGAAGTTTATTTAGTTTTTTTTGTATAAATTTAATTATCTTTTATTTTTCCAATTGCCACGCTATTGTTGATATTGCATATTGCCATTTCTATACATCTACTTCACCCAAATCGTTTTGTAACAATACTACAAAGTCATAACATGGAATGTTTATAGGTTTTTTTAATAATTATGTGTAGAAAGTGTACCGTAAGTTACAAACGTTACAAAGTTATTGAAAATTTTATCCAAATTTAATTTTAAGATTTATGTACTTACTTTTTTTTGCTAAATAAAAGTCTCTTAAATATAAAATTTCAACGACGTTCAGTGAAAATGATACTGTTGATAAAATCTCCGGTCCAAAACGTCATTTAACAGTGGCTTGTGATACATCACTGGAGCGGAATGAGGAATCCAGTAGTGCAGAAATACAAATAGATATTTTTTAAAAATGACGATGGTATAGAATATTCGAAACATCAATGACCTTAGTGCTTCTCATTTAACTTTAGGCTTTTAATTAGACTCCACAGTTTTAACAGTGGCTCCATTACATAGTTCCCTTGTAGCTTGTAGGCTTTGATATTACCCCAATATATGCGCTGCACTCTGCTCTTCTGATGGACCAACATTACTCAGATATGTTCATCTAGTATCATCTGTTAACACAATCAATTTACGACTCTTTCGATGGACCTTTTAAAAACTTCTTGGTTTACCTTTGTCCAGGGACGTCTTTATACCATTTTTGGGCTCTATTCTTCACTTATTCCTGCGTGAATATCCTGCAGTAAAAATGGGGTTTTCTATAAAATTGTAGACATGGGCCTGATTTAGCTGACTCATCAGTTTTCTTCTTTGATGCTGAATGTCTTTAGCGTTACCTGAGTGTTGGAGGAAATAATAACTTGTTGGGTTCTTACTTCCGCTTGAAAGTCTAGATCTCAACATTTTCCATAATCCCATATATTTCAGTTCCCATCATTCCTGTATTTACCTTTGAGCTGTTCATAGTACTGAATCGGCGATTACAGTGAAAATTATCTTAATGAGGTTCCCATTTTTGTGCAGTTTTTCAAAACTCGGAAAACGCGAAATGTGACAATTATGCATTTTTCAAAAGATCTCGCAAATTAACGAAGGTCCCGAGGTAATGGGCCAAAATTCATGGGTAGATTCCCGCAGCAAAAATATTGCGATTTAGCCGAACTTACCTTAGTCCAAAAGTTGATAGTTAAAGAGATACAGGGTGTTAAATGTAAAACATTATTTTAGTTTATTTCCATTTATTTCTTAATAAATGCAAATATCTACACAAAATTTTGGGGTTTGGGGTTCTTTGGGTAGAGGAATTGAAATTTGTTCACATTTTGATTATAGTTCATAGAGGGCGCCAGCTGCCGTAGATTGAATGTGTTGAAAACGACATAACTTTTTTGTACTGCAAGATATCTCATCTTTGGTATCAAATTCTTATTTTCCAACTTTTTTTACACAAAAAAGGTATACTTTATGCAAGTAGCTGCCTCGCACCGTTTCGGAGATATTTGGCTTTGAAACTTCCAATGCTAATAGTTGAAATAATTAAAATAATTTAGAAATGTCAAAAACAAGGGTTTATTTAGAATTAAAAATTGTAATGGACAGTAAAATAGTAAACATTAGTAAAAGATATGCCTTTTTGACAATAATTGCTCAAAATGTCCACCTCTAACTTCAATACATTTATCAACACATTTATTAAAAGATTGTCTTTTTTAAAGTATAAATCCTTAATGCGAAATGACTTTGCATCATTTAAAACCTGCTGCTAAAGTTCTTCTCAAGTGTTTATAGTTTCTCCATAAACAACTGATTTCATGTAACTCCAAAAACGAAAATCTCGGCATTCTATCTCACATTTATGTATACGAGTATAAAATTTAAATTGTAAGCTAAAATGTAATTTTGATTAGATACGAATAATACTTAATAGAAATTGGCATACAAATGACAAGTGAAAGACGTCAATTATTTGATTTTCGGTCAAATCCTACTTAAGAAATTTTACCGCTAAATTAATAATACCTGTAGGTGTAGGTACTTAAATGTAATTTAATGCAACAGCATTGGAAGTTTCAAAGCCAAATATCTCGAAAACCGTGCGAGATAGCTACTTTAATAAAGTATACCTTTGGATGACACCTTAAAATACAAAAAGTTATGTCGTTTTTAACACATTCAATCTACTAGCGCTCTCTATAAATTTTAACCAAAATGTGAACAGATTTCAATTCCTCTACTCAAAGAACTCCAATCTCCAAAATTTATAAGTAAGTATATTCTTGAGTGCTCTTCTAATGTAGGTACGCATGTGTGGTAAGTAAATATTTCTTTTACAATGATTTTTCTTTATTGTATAGAAAAATAATATCTTACGTATGAATTATTATTACGAAGTACTATTTCAAAAAAATAACCCGTAACTTTATCAGTAGAAGTAGAAGTGCAGATAGTACTTTTCGACGCTATACTATCCGACGGAAAATGACAAATTAGGTATCTCTTGGATTTAGTTACTATAATTTTACATTAAATAACTCATTATACATGTATACTTATTAATGGATATTTTATAACTTTCAGATATGAACACAGGATTTGCGTTTACCTAGATAGATACGTAATACGCCAACTTTATAGTTGTTTTTCAGTGTACGTTCTACTGGCAAATTACGCTGTTTCTGAGGGAACCGGTTTCGACTAAAAATAAGCATAGGATATGAAGTAATAAATCGATCTTTTTATGGGACCCACCTTTAAAAATTGGATTCGAAAACTTGACCCAGTCCCGATCGCGACCAATGCTGCTCGACCTATAAAAAAAAACAGTCGTTCTCCTTCTACCTCGCCACTCACTCCATGTGGCAATCGAGTATAACTGCATATTAATATTTTTTCGTTCCCTCCCGTACCGCTAAGTCATCGTTTTTACTATACCGACTGCTCCCGGCTAACTATTAAGCAATCGCGCAGTTGCCATTTCATTTACTATTAAGCCGGTTGCACACCGAAATTTGTGCTGTGCTAAATTAATGAAAGCTGTGCCGAAATCCGCCCTCGTCCGCAATGTTTTGCTGGGAAATAATATAATTTTTCATTTTTCCATTATATTTTCTTGATATAGATATATTTTATAAATACGAATTTTCTCAAGTACGCTTGATTTTTGTATGCTATATCTTCTATTTTACACAGACATGGAGAATAACGTAAAACTTCAATAAGTTATTAATTTTCCACTCACTTTAATAATAACCGGCTTTGTACAATTTGAATTGGTGAAAAAGCGAAGATAGCAAGCTTTATATTATGAAATTGCCAATTTATTTTGCCTCGCCTTCAGTTTTTCATTCCTTTAATGCAAATCATCTAAGAAAATATTAATTAGAAGCAGAGTGACCTAACGTTAGTTTAATTGTTAACGTAGGCAATAACTACTTTCTTTCACCAATGATTGATGTTGATGATAAGCTGGTGAATTTTATCTGGAACATCATCATTAATAAGGATTGCTGTAGTTTTCGGTGGATAAAAATGCACTGGCAAGCTAGAACTCTATCCAACCTAACATCGAAACCTTATGCTATATTAATTGTTATTATGAAAGTTGTAACATGACTCTTCATCAACCGTTTGCCGAGTTTTGATAGAAAAATAGCTTTGGGTTTAACAGTTCCAATTCAAGATGCAAATCGCAACTTTTTTCCATAAAATTAAATGATAACAAAATATACTGATAACCCAGCTGTGCTATATACAGGGCGAGCCAATTTCGACACTTTTGAGAAGTTTCTTGTGTTTCCCAAAAAGATTGGCAAAAAGTAGTTACGATATCGCGAGAACATTGAACACAAAAAAGTTTAGCTATCTTGATTTGTTTAAGAGATACAGAGCGTTTTTATTTTTATCTATTTTCGGTTATACAAGACAACAGTATGAGAGGTTATTTTATTTTTTTGCGTAGAATTTACCGGCTACACAATATTTTTTTAATAATTTCTGGTTTTTCTGTTACGTAAACATACGCATTATTTTAATAAAACATTTTAAAACATTTATCCATTTTTATATCTACGTAAAATTTATACATGACGTTTATACAAAAAAAGGGAAGCTGTATAACAAACATTATTTATTTTTATTTTAATTCTTTTATGATAGAGATTCACTTAAGTGTGGCAGCTATTTTCTTCATAATTTTTTTTTTCATACCATGACATTTAATTGTATAGTGAAAAAATTGACTTTGACTCGCACAAAATTGTTTTGATTTATAAGTAAATGTAACTCTATGCCAAAAAGCGAATGAAAACATCTTTACAAAAATTGATTTTCGTTTCGAAGAACGTTTCGACGTTCTTGCATTTTTTCATATTTGTTCTTCAGCATTAATGGAAAGGCATTTTATGCCAGAAACGTAAAGTGGCTTGTTATAATGATTATATATTTCTTATCGTTAGAGGTAGACCCACATCTTATACGAAACTAATGCTAAAAAGTATAATAATCAAATATGAAAAACAAAAAGTTAATGTGAAGTTAAGATATATAACCAATAACCCGACATAATGGACAAATTATATAAAAAAAACAATGAATACTATATTGTCAAAGTTGCAGTTCATAAAAAAAATCAACATAGGTATTGAGATGAGGATTTCGCAGTTGAATTCATTTTCGGCAATCTTCACTACTTTTTGACTCAAAAAATATTAAAAATATCCCGCCCTGACTTTAATAAAGAAAAATATGACTGAATTAATTAAAATTACATCAAGCCGCACCTCAATTGTGCCAATTACTAATTATCTCATAAAACCCGGCCGTACCGAAACATACGGCAACGCCGCGCGCCGAACATTCCCTGCCGCTGGCAACGGTCTATCCACTTTAAGCCGGGTCTGACCGGATCGAACGTTCCTCTTTAAAGCGGCGCTACTCGCGATCGTGGAGTGTCTGTCGCCGTACTCTCTCAGAACGGTCCGAGATATCGGCTTGATTAACTGTTAGGTAATTTTTGAGATTACACAATTGTTAAGACGGCCGTCGAAGATTTTCCCCTGTTCTTAATAGCCCGCTTTTATTGCGGGATCATTTATCGTGGTTTAACGGGGTAATCCGTTTCGTTGCGAGTTCTTTCGAATTTCATCCTGCAGTGCCTAGGCTGTGAACAAAATACACACAGAATTTTAGACATATGGGACATCGCAAGTCATGGGGTTCTGGCCCCCTAAAATTACTTCCTGGGTATGTTAATACCGGCGATATATAAATTTCTGTAGTAAACAGATTATGAAAAATTTAAGAAAATTATTAGTGATTTCGGGTTTTTATAAAAAACTAAAGTTAATTAAGGATACTTCCAGAATTTCTTTTTCTTTCGTGATGGTAAAAATTAGACAAATTGCTTTGCCACTGATTTTGGTATTTATGCAAAAACGACAGCATATCAATGCAAGCAAAATGAATACCTATTCCAAATTATACGTCTATTATACCTAATTTGCAAATTTTTAAACTTTTATGTGTATTCTTGATTAAAGATAGGCTGGCGCTCCCACTACTGTAAATTATATGGAACAAACAACCCCGTCGTGTTTTGATATTGTTATTTTTAATGTTAAAAGATTATAAGGGCTTCGACAGTGACTTAGGAACATACGCCTATAAAATATATTCTTTCCGCACAAATGCGCTCCTCCCAATCAAGCCATCCTCCAAGGGTAGTATTTCTAAGCACCCCTGTTTTAGAGGTCGTTTCCGATTAGTATATTGTATACATGGCACCCTCAACCCTCTATATGAAAACTTATATTTAGCTGAGGGTAGGGGCGACTACTAATAATGGAGTAGACCGTATGCGAACACCATTTTGAATCCTAGGCGAAATTTGAACGCACGCTACGCTTTTCTCCCTGCATGTTCGTATGGTACAAAAGAGGGGAACATTGAGAAACGACATCTGCAAATATTGTTGAAAAGGTACCGACTACCTAGAAGCTGTAGAAGCTTAATATTTCATGGAAATGTAGGTAATTGTTGGGTAGTTATTTAAGATTAAAATAGTCCTTTAAAAATTCAGGTAAACTTATTCGAGTCATTGACCCCCTTACTTGATATAATTGTAAAACGAACTTTCTACAAAAATGTTTAGGTTTTGAAATGTTTACGTATCTGCTAGCGTATATTCAAAAGTAGTAGTTTTACGGAATAGTTTGGTGGAATTATTTTTCTGCTGGTTTATATTTATTTTTGTTATGAAAATAATAAAATAGTAAATTCCAGCTTATATTGCCACTATCCTGATAATTCAGTTTTAAATAATCATTAAAAAGTATTTATGAGGCAGTAAGGCGGGTGCACCTGGTGTTATAAAAAACGGGTTTCAACTGTCCTAAAGTCAATGCGTCAGACAGAGACGGAAAAGCAATACCAAGCTAAAGTATTCGCCATTTTGAAAATAAAACCCAATATGAAGAACAAAAAACGTACCGTTACTTAATAACACCTAGCTGTGCAGTATCCTCTTCCAAAAAAGCACTATATTTAAAAACGGTAGGCGTAAAATAAATATTAAAAAATAAAACATTTGAAAATAATAAAAACTGACCTTTTAGTAAAAAAACCAAAACCTCTCCGTTCCATATCACAAAATCCAACAGAAACAAATGAAAAGCAACGTCATGAAACTAAAGAAAAATTAAATAGCAACCACATAAATCTCTTGCTACGTTGTATTTATACGCGCCACACTCAAAAACCCAGTGTTTTTTCGTAAACTTTAAAGTTCCTATTCTACATTACCACAGCACACTATTCGCGCAACTGTACCGATGAACCTTAGGAGACTGGTTGTCCTTCGTGCCGCCAATAAGGATCAGGATATCCCTTCCCTCTGCGCCATTGGCTGCCATTTGAAAATGACGCCAAAGGAGCGAGGGGGAAGGCGAGGGGGACGCGGGCTGTAAATGAAAAACTTTAAAGTCGAGACCTGACTGACGGTCGACCATGCTATTTTCAAGGATTTTAGCCGGAACGTGCCTTAATCATGGCGAATGGCAAACAAGCCTGGATATCTCGTCACGCAGCCCGACTGTGTACTCACAAGAGTCGTTATAAATGGCGACTAGGACATATAAATCATAATACGCGATAGCGGAGATAGATTAATTAGGTATTTGATGATTTGTTTTGAACGAAAGTACAAAAACAATGGTTAAGGCGGAGATAAGGTTTCCTGCTTTCTCGTCGTTATCGTCTTTATTACTTTTTGTCGTCTTTTTGAGTATGCTTTTTATTCGCTTTGCGGTTTTTGCTCGACGAGCAGAGTTTTTTGGCAGGTTTAACTTGAATTTTATAGCTAATTTCACACCATCAAAGCAAATTAGTAAATGTAATGTTTCAATATTCATCGACGGACATAATTTAAGCATATTGTGTATGACAAGAATTGGTAACTCACTTGCTATGGCTTCAGTCACAATATCGATCTATTATTTCTTTATGCTTAGTGATACTGATACATAATAAAAGTAATGCGAGCTTTTCAAATTGGTGCTAACGTTTAAAAACTTATATCCATCCCTATTATGGATCTAAAATATAAGAAATTTAATCCAGTTGTTTGTTTGTGATGAAATGCATAAAACACCCTCTTTAAAAACATGCCTTCTTAAAAAAGCCAATGTGATTAATCTGTTGGTTATATGTAGGTACCAAATAAATTTATTATTAAGAAATGTTCTTTAAGTTGCCTAAGTAAATCGAGTTTGTGTGCTATACGGTATAAACCAGTTGATTGGTTGCTTAAAGCCCCCTATTAATCGGCCTGAGTTTGTGTAAATTATTTACGATTTTAAATATCCTTAATCTTAATTTATGGGAAGTAATATTAAATTGCTAAGTATAATTAGGTATAACTATCACAATATAACTAAAATGTAACGCCCCCGATGGTTATGAAAAAGAAATAAGCAAAGCTACTTAGGAGATTAATTTTACGAAGCAATATTTCTTAAAAATTCTATAGTAAAATCTGTTTCTTCGTTGAGGTCGTGTGGCCATTTTTCGTATGCAAAGAGGCTCACCGCAACCTGTTGTTTGTTACGTCATACGTCCCACCTCGAATCCTTGACATTTTGTCGTCCATCGCTCACGTCAGAAGATACGAAGGATTAGAATTGAATGAGATAAGCACCTTGTAGTCCATTCAAATAAACCTGTTTGAATACAGTCGATGACGTACAAGCGCAATGAATAAAATGTCGAGGTATCGTACCGCAGAATACAAAATGTGAATAGGAGGTATGGAAATAATGGCGGTTTTATGTTATTAAAAAAGTGTTTTCTAAATTCTTATCTAAGGCATATTTAAACACTGCGTTTTTTAAAATATTACGAACAATCTTTAATACATATTATGAAAATGAACTGTAGAAATTAAATTTAGGTACCTATGAACATACCTATATACAGGGTATATCTGTAATGTGCGCGCCACACTTATAATTGGCGCTTCAGTTCTGACTCGTGAAAATAAAACAGATTGAAGGCGACCTATTGACAGTGATTTTTTTGAAATTTTGAAAATCATTTTTGGTGTCAGTAGGTACCAGATTTGGTACCTACCTGTTTTTTTTATTTCGTGGGTAGTTGACAAATATACATGGTTTTTAGAAAGTAATTTTAGGGGGGGGGGGAGCGGGGGTACTTTCAATACATTTTATCGATTTTTTTTTATTGAATTTTTAGTTCAAATTTGCTTAGCTTTTCCTATTGATAAAAAAGAACTTTTGCAAAAATCATGTC
This sequence comes from Anoplophora glabripennis, assembly GCF_000390285.2. NCBI lineage: Eukaryota > Metazoa > Arthropoda > Insecta > Coleoptera > Cerambycidae > Anoplophora > Anoplophora glabripennis. The sequence goes on along the minus strand of NW_019416476.1, from coordinate 462,452 downwards.
AAAAATGACGAATCGTTTTTGGTAACTGTTCGACAAGGAAAAATAATTTATTTTTTTTGCTCGTAAACCATTAAGTATACGAAAAAATGGGAAGAGTAAAAAAGTTTCTAAATGAAATGTAGTATTAGAAGCTATTTTTCTTGTTGGAATTGGCTAACAGAAAAAAGTTGTGGGAGAAATAAAACCAAGGGGTGCTAATTTCTTTCATTAAAAAGGGAAAAAAGACTACCAAAAAATACCATTCAACCAAAATACCAAGTAGTTGTTAACGTGTATCAAAATTCAAATTTGTAAGTAACCGTTTTCGTGAAAAAAAAATAAAAGCTAATTTTTTCGACCATTTTGAGATTTGAATATTTTCTCAGGGGGGGGGGGGAGCAAATCAAAAAAATATATTGGAAGAACCCCCCCTAGAATTACGCTCTAAACACCTCCTTAAAATATTTGCACATCATTGTGAAACACCCTGTATATCTTTTGGGACCTACCGCACTCACTTGATAAAAAATAACGAATAAACTGAAAAATGTAGGTTTTGTTTCCGCTTCATAAAAGACGATGCCTAATTGAGAAAATTATTGTCCTTGAAAAATTTTGATAAGGGATCCGGTTTTTAAGAAAAAAATAAAAATGTATCATCATGTCACAGTTAGTCCAAGAACAACTATCGAAGAAGGTGAGGACAAAAATCGATATTTTTATTATCGTGGTGGTTATGAAAAAGGAAGTGCTAGGCAACATATTTCTTTCTGAATCTACAACTATGAATCACCAATAGCTAAAAAGTTGTACCAACCAATAGTTGAACTGGTTTTGAAGATGTTTGTTTATAAAAAAAGCTATTGTCATAGGTTGTGTTCAAGCCTTACGAAGAAATATCTATAGGGTAGATATAATATTTTTGTAAGAATATGTAGTAGGTTTGTTAATTTTAATCAAGTAACACCCTGTAAAAGTTTGACAGTAGAATTAAGACATAATCTGTACCTGTATAATTTGTTGTACTCTACCTGAATTTATTTGGTAAACACAAGTATGGGAATCTTTTATGTCTATATTATTTGCGAATTTTTAGAGGGGAATCTATTGTTGGATGAGTCGTGATAGAGGTATTATACCTATAGGTTGATTTATAGAGGTCTCCTTCCATTTTGATATTGTTTCCTATATTTTTGAATATTTAAGTTTTTGTTATATGTATATACCTATACATATAATATAGGTACGTTAAGTAAATATTGCAGAAAAGAGAAAAGTTAAAATGTTAAGCTCCTGTCTAATTGTAAGTGAAAAGTCCAAAAACCACTAAAATTTTGTACCCTGATATAAATAAATAGTTCAGCTAAATACCTACACAATTTTTCCCAGATCTCTATAATTTTCTCAGCTCTAGCTGAGCTCAGAAACAAGTATACTCTTCGAAAGCTGTGACAGACTTTAGATTAATTATGGCAATTAATACGAAAATGCTTTTGATGTAAAACGCAAATATGTCGACAGTGTAACTGACTGATATGAGATGAGCATGATGCAGTTATATTTTACTTCATTGTCAAATACTTTTCTACTTTCTTTATTTTCTACCTCCTACCTCTATTTTATCGTCTAAATTTACCTAGGATTTAAGTTTTTACAAGGTAAGTAAAATCTCAATTGATCATTACTGAAAAGACAGTAGGTGGTACAATGTTTTGCATCGATGATGTTGACAGTTTCGATGGTTCCTGCTTTCCTGTTTCTATAATATATAATATTTTTGGAAGTTTTAGGTACTCCTCTTCATTTCAACGTAAATTTTTCTTACGTTTCGGCAACACCGTTTTTCACTAACAGACATATCTATTATTATTCACTTGGGAGTAAAATCCGATTTATTTTTAAGTAGTTTTTTAAAGATTCTAATCTAATTATTGAAATTACTAGTTATTGAAAATATTTAATATTAAGTTCGTACATTTCATAGATTCATTAAGTTTTTTGACATTTTCCTTATGACTACTGTAGTACCTACTATCACTACTATTAGACAAATGTTTCATGAAGCCCTAATTGAATAAAGTCAAATATTAAATTTACCTAGTATTTTCGATTTTACAAATCCAGGTAGGTAAGAGGGGTCACGCAGAAATCGATCCTCCTCTTATTATTTCACCTTCATATTTATACAGAATGTTCTGATATAAATATTTGGAGGGATCGTTCCAAAATATTTTCTTTTACTTAAAATTTCTCGGTTTGGGCCTCACCTTCGCAGATATACATTTTCTCAAAAACGCTTTAAACAAAAAAATTTTGGAAAATTTTTTTACCAGTAGAATTATGTTTAGGATAATATTATACAGGGTGTTTCTTAATAACGTGCTAATATTTAAGGAGGTTATTCTTGGGTCCATTTTAAGAAAAAAACTTCATATGAACATATGTCCTAAAAGTCTTAACTTTTGAACTACAGGGTGCTAAAGTTTTATGAAAAAACTTTTTTTTATGATAACTGGTATTACCCTAGATAATTTTTCAATTTTGGTACACGCCTTCTATTCATGGAGATGCATTTTCTGATGTACAAACAATTTTATTATTTTTGCCAGTGGCGTCTGTACAGGTTTTGTATTGAATATTTTTGAAGAAAAATATGTTACGCCGGGTTATTTTTTTTTTGCCTTTCCAAATTTTTTGTGTGTTACTGTAATTTCATAATTTCAGTGTTTATAAGTTATTATCTTAAATAAATTATTGTTCAAAGTTACACATTTTTTTTTCTCGTAAGTGGTCCAATAAGATGCAAATGAATGAATTTTATTTTTTTATGCGAAAACCGTACAACAAACGAAAAAAATTGAAGACATCACATTTGCTGAGAAAGGAATGAGGATTTCAAAAATGATTTTTACTAAAAGAAAAAGTAGTGGCGTAACATTCTTTTTTTTCAAAAATATTCGATACGAAACCTGTACAGACGCCACTGACTAAAATAAAAAAATTGTTTGTACATCATAAAATGCATCTCGATGAATAAATAGAAAGCGTGTACCAAATTTGAAAAAATATCTAGGGTAGGTAATACCAGTTATAAAAAAAATGTTTTTTTCATAAAACGTTAGCACCCTGTAGTTCAAAAGTTAAGACTTTTAGGACATATGTTCATATGAAGTTTTTTTCTTAAATTTGACCCAAGAATAACCTCCTTAAATATTAGTACGTTATTAAGAAACACCCTGTATCTACACTGGTGTATTTTTCTATAACCATTTTTTAGTTATTCCTCAAAACTAGATAGCTTATACAATTTAAACATTTTTTTATCATTTAATTTTTTTGTAAATCTTGCAATTTCCAATAAACAAAATAAAAAATCCGTGGAAAGTGTGGCCGACTGTCATTTGGTGACCATTATATTGCACACTCACACTCCGTACAGTATTTGTTGAGATTCCAAAAAATAACCGAAGAAACAGGCCTTCGTAACTGCAAAACACAGTATGCACTGCAAGCTGATTCGGTGAACGCCACGCCGCCAATGTCTTTCTACCTCGGGTGTCGAATGCGGTTAATTCCAAAAAAATTACGCAGGGGTCTTCTTGGAAGCTATAAAAAATACAATATATTTTGCTCATGCATTTCAACTCTCCTCTGCGTACAAGGCGTTAAGAAGAATATTACCTTAAAACGTCATTATATCGGGAAAAGATATTTTTCAAATTTCAAATTTTTCGTTGTTAGTTTTTGAAAAAATAAAAATAATAAACCAGATTCTTTGGGCCGCCCGTCTGCAAAATCATGGGTCATCATCTTTCATAGCTTTGATAGCTCTATTTTAATACGTCTAAGTCAGGGGTCGGCAAACTATTAAGCCGGAAGAGCCATCTGCAATAGAAATATCATTTTCATGAATTTCAAAGAGCCACGAATTTTTATTTCTGCTTTTACATTTTATTTCAAATTTAAATCGGAAGTTATACGCGTCTTTATGTGTACTCGTGTGCTGCTTGTCGGTCCGCTTTAACTTAATTTTTAGAGGAACTTGAAGAGCCGCAATTGTCTCTTGAAAGAGCCGCATGCGGCTCGCGAGCCGCGGTTTGTCCAAAAAGCCTTAATGAATCAGAAGTCCAAAGTCTGCATTTCGTGATTTCTGCAGCAAAATGGAAAATTAAAAAAAATGTACTGATTCAAATATATCTGAAATAATTCGATTTAGATTGACGACACTAGGGCTTATTACTTAACAAATTATAGGTAATTGAAAATGCGGTGAGTTGATGCACGAACTTTTCAACTAGTGAAATATTGTCATTAAGAATAAGAATCCTAGAGTTTTGGTGCCATTTAGAATAAGTGCAGTTAATTGCTAAAGGCATTTTCTTCGAAAAACAAGTCATTTTTTGTGTTATTTTTTTAAAAATTGTATGTACTTTAGCTCATCATACAGTTCGATACTTCTAAAATAACTATAAAACAATTAATTTCACAATTTTTTTTATTTGTTTACGCCAATGATTTTTTTTCGATGATGTCGATGATGTTGCGATGTTACCTTATTGGTTTACTAATTCTTCCGTTCGTTCAGTGTCATTATATCCACCTCAAACATCAATTTAATAAATGTGATATATTTTTGAACTTCAGTTGGTACTCTGTATCTCGAAAACCACCATTGATTCATCAAGAATGATAGAGTGGTTTCTTAGGATTGCAATGACATAGTGTCATATCTATTTTTAACATTAAGAGAGATGGCCAAAATAGCGTAACTTGAGACTAATGTGCTAGACAAAGAATGAGCGCACTAATAGTCTCTTAATAAGGTGATTTAATGGAACACCTTTGAAGAAATTTGTTAAATAGAAGACTGGCATTTTCTTCACCTGTTGTAAATGTTTCTTAAGACATGTATAGTCATTATTTTCCTCGTAATTCTGGAAATGAATATTTCATAATACTACAGTACCTATAGCCCTCTGCTTTATATTCGGTCTATTTCCAAGAAAAAATTATAAGTAATTGTCTGGATAAGTTGAAAAGAGATAGGTAATAATATCCTCCTTGACAAACTTAAAAATGCCAAGAGACATCTTTTATATGGCACCGAAAAGGTATTAGAAAAAATAGGTAATCAAAGGTTGAAAAAATCAGTTAAGTACAAATTTCAAAATGCATAATGCAGACCCCACTTGTAGACCTCTGGTTGGCGATCAAATTTTACAGACATGTCTTCCTAATGAGGTACTTAGTCTATTAAAAATTTGAAAAATGATGATCGAAAAAAAAAACGATTTTTTTAAAATTTTCAACACCCTATAGCTCAGAAATGAGATTTTGTTCTTAAAATAACCCTCTTTTAGATAGTCTATTAAACATCGAGCTACCTTTAGTTTTTTTTTGACTATAACTAAAATTTTTTGTATAAACTGGGTTCTACGTCAAAAGTTAATAAAAAAAAGGTTCCTATAAGTTTGTGTTCTAGAGCTTCGAAGTTAATAGAAAGATTTGATCTTTTTCTAGTTAGTTAGTAGCAAAAAAGTTGAGGCAATTCATGTACCTAATTCATGTTTTATACAGGGTGTTTTGGAAAAAGATACCCTACAATAAGATTTATTTATTTATTTATTTTGGATACACCATTCCACAGAAACGAAATTCCAGTTACGGAATGGGAGTACAAAGAATAATTACAATATAGAAATACAGAGAAAAAAAAAAAGAAATTAAACCTATATAATAAGACAAACATGTGACAAATAACATGGAGAAAACAGAAAAAGTACGCAGTATTAAGATACATACATTAAAAGATTTTTTCGTATGCGTATGGATCTGTTTTGTTTTATTTTTAATATTTAGGATGTCAAAATTGATTTTTTAATGTCAAGTTCAAGCCATATGATGAAAAAATACCTCTCTATAATAGGTGTTTAATAGGGATAGTTATTCGCAAGACCAATTTGATCCCAATTCTTTCTATAGGGGATTCTGACAGATGAAGTAAACAAATAAAAATTTAATCATTTACCTGTGTAGGTATATGGTTTAAGGAAAAAAAAATTGAACGAAATTAGTACTATGCAAGAGGTGGGTAGACAAAGGCATTAAAAAACTTGCATGGATTACATACGGTAGTCCAATAAAAAAAAGAAAAATTTGGTTTGTCTTCGAAACCCAACAGTCTACTGTTTTTTATATAAATTGCTTTATAATCACAAAAAAATTCCTAAAACTTTTTTCCTAGATAGAAACCTAAAAAAAAGGGGGAGTAGCATGTTATGTAAATGTACATATACGAGGTCTGTTCAGAAAATAACCGAACTTTTTTAATTACGCGCTAATTGAGATATTTAGTGACATGCGGTTGGCAGCATTGCGTGGCGCATAACCTCCTCTGTAACCACATATTCTTAGACTGACGATATCTCATTTAGTTTTTGTGATATTGTTATTTGAGTACAAAGTGCAACGTGTTTCAGTGTTAGTGACGATTTTTGAAATTTGTGATTCTTTGACATAATTTATAAAAATAAATAAACAATTAAAATTTAGACACTCTGTATCTCGGAAAAGAAGCATATTTCTATTTACGTTTATATGAACTTTTTTTCACAAAATAACTTCATAACTCCATAAAAATGTTTCGCACTTATTTACAAACACCCTGTATATCTTCAGAATAGTCAGAATGTAATTAAACTGTTTGGTCAATTTTCGTGTCAGGTTCTGTCACAAATGAATAAAAAATCCTAAGTACAAATATGTGTCTTGAAATATTCCTTGAAAAATAAAGAATCGTGTTTTTTAATTTACAAGACAAGGGGTATGTTCAGAAAATAACCGAACTTTATTTTTTTTAAACATTATTAATTTCGGCAACCACTCCCTAAAATATTTCGCACTTATTTACAAACACCCTGTATGTTAAAATTAAAACCTGTATAAACAGAGAAGTAATTGCAAACCTACTCAAATGTTTACAAAAATGTATCTTCCACATTGCGTAGACCTCTTGTTAGAACGTCAAAACACAATAAATAGTGAAAGTAACTTCTTTAACTCGTCAACGAAGCAAAAAAGTTAAAGAGTTATGAAACGAGTCCAATAAAAACTTTCACGCTGTGCGTCAATTTATTAATTTTCGTCGATTAATTCGAAGGGCAACACTCAGCTGCGCATTAATTCAATTAGAATTTTCCTTTGCCCGGGAACATTTTTCGTACAAGAAAGTAATTTGTCCCAATCAACGCGGCACCCGGCGCGGCGGGCTAAAATAATAAATGGAGCTAAAAGATGAATAGACCAGCGATGGGGAGACCATGGTTCGGTGGCGAACGCTCTTCCCGGAACAGTGAGTTGAATTCGGCGGCTCCGCCGCGACACGGGAGGCGGTGATTGATGCCTCGCTTAATGATGTTGCGCGCTCCATTAGGACAGAACTGCCGAGTCTCCTCGATCACCGCATCACGTGCAAGGAAAAGCGCTCATATGGTGGATTACGACGACTTGCAACAAACACGTCATCGGAGGGTGCGATAAAAAATTTCGTAATGGACGGCCCAATAGTATTCCTTAGAATTTGTAACAAATGAATACTTCCTGTTTATATTTTTAACTAATAAGTACTGTATCAGAATTTCTAAAATAGTAGTTAATAAGTCTGATAAATAAATGTAACCACAATTTCTGATTCATAATCTGATAAAATAATTTTGTGGATTGTTGTGCCGTTCATTTCGCAGAGCTTCCCGAAAATCTCTTCAACCTGCGCGTACGCATTTGGAATGTTGTACAAAAAGATAGACTGGTCGTCCAGCTTAGACGTTTCCTTTCTTGTCGTATGCGTGCAAGTGCGAAAGACGTTATGATGCCATTTTATTTATTGCTGTGAGTTCTTAAGAATAGAATTATATGCGAGCGTTAGTGACCAATCGGTTAAAAATCAGAGTTGTCCTAAAGCGAATTTAACAGATGAAGAACGTTGTATAATGTTTATCAGTGAATTCGAATTCGAAATATGTCAGTGAGTGATGCCGTGACAATATGCAGTTCTTTAAGAGAAGTGTCTGTCAGAAAATTTTATCGTGCCTTAATAAGTTTTGTAAGTGCAAAAAAGCGGGACATGTGCAGGAAAAAAATTGAATTTCGATTCAAATAAAGAAAATTCAACATGCAATATTTAAAAACGAATATATTGCTTAAATTGTCCCGAAGAGTTGTACCTACTACGTAGGTACCTACAATACATGAAATGAACTTTAATTACTCAAAATGAAATCGAAAAAGTATGCTAATAGAAATGAACGAAATTATATTATGGAAAAAAATGTATTTAGAAAAGATAGTAGTGTCGTACATAGAATACAAAAATTTATTGTATGGATGAAACATGAATAAGTGATGGACATATGGTTTCCAAGATATGGCAGTATTTAAATATCAACAACAGACGGATTTTCTACGGGACCAAAGACACTTTCTGCGAAAGCAAAGTGATTAATAACTACACATATTGGAAGTCAATGCGGATTTTTGGATAATGGTTCACTTGTGTTCCAGTCACGACGAACAGGATGTTATAGTCTTTCCGATCTGAATTGAAGAACCAAGAGGTTGGCAGTATGTACCAGGTTCGATCGCTGACGCAGCAACTCGGCATTGAAATATTTGAAAAACTTGTTCCCATATTTATTTAGCCGTACCCATATATAGGTCTGGTCGCCCAGTTGAAGAATGAGCGCGCGGGCAAACGGGACACAAACACAGCCGCACTGGGCTACCTGGCCATAAAATCAATTGTCAACAAATGGTCTAGCAGTGCAGTGCAGCAATGCGGAATTTTCAGTTAATTTTAATTAACGGTAACTAAATTTACCGTCAATATAATAAAATTGCTTGACGACATAAATAAGTAAAATATGTTTTGGTCAAATGAATATATACCTAATAGGAATTTTCTACACATTATATACAAATTATAATTTTTTACCTTTGGCAGAAAACTTTTTTAGCGACGCCTATGAAATTCATTAAAGGACCCCGCACAAAATGAATGGAAATTGTGTCCTGCTAGATTTGTCTGGAATTGTGACATGTTATAGTTCTCGACATTCTGATGAAAAGTTGTCACGGGCCCAAAGTGATCCTATGGATAGTTTCAGAGATATAGAGGGGGCAGTGTGTGATTTTGGCTGTAGGACTGGGTAAGCTTCACGAAGCTTCAAGTTGATGGATTTAAAAATTGAGGCATGTAATTAATTTTGACCAGTAGGTATAATGCTTTTGGGATCGCTGAACCTGAATTCTTGGATAGCTTAGCTATCTAAGGTCACCTGGAGGTAAGGTAAAGGTCGTTTCAAGGTCAAACTGAAGAAAAGACTTGTATTTAATTTTGACCAGTGAGTGTATAGATTTTCGGGCTCGCAGAATCTGAATCTGGAGATAGCGTAACCCTTTAGGTCACCTTCAAGTCAATTCAAGGTCATGTCAAAATGAAACTAAAGAAAAGGTTTGCATTGAATTTCATGTTTTTTTTGGGGAGAACTGAATTTGGGGATAGCTTAGCCCTACAAGGTCACATTTAGGTCAAGTCAAGATCATTTCAAGGTCAAAGTAAAGAAAAGGCCTTTCACGACTGTTAACCTGTAAGTATGTATGATTTTGAGGTCGCTGCACCTGATTTCGCGAATAGCTTAGCCCTATAAGGTCACCTGGAAATCAAGTCAAGGTCATTTCATTTAACGTAATCTCAATTCAATCCCCGCAGGTGACCTTATAGGGCTAAGCTATCCCCGAATTCAGGTTCAGCGACCTCAAAAGCATACATACTTACAGGTTAACATTCATGAAAGGCCTTTTCTTTACTTTGACCTTGAAATAATATTGACTAGACCTAAATGTGACCTTGTAGGGCTAAGCTATCCCCAAATTCAGTCCCCCCCCAAAAAAAACTTATATACGTATTGGTTGAAATATAGTACAAGCCTTTTCTTTAGTTTCATCTTGAAATTACCTTGAATTGACTTGAAGGTGACCTTTAGGGTTACGCTATCTCCAGATTCAGATTCTGCGAGCCCAAAAACCTATACACTCACTGGTCAAAATTCAATACAAGTCTTTTCTTCAGTTTGACCTTGAAAGACCTTTACCTGACCTCCAGGTGACCTTAGATAGCTAAGTTATCCAAGAATTCAGGTTCAGCGATCCCAAAAGCATTGTACCTACTGGTCAAAATACATTATATGCCTCAGTTTTTGAATACATGAACTTGACACTTCGTGAAGCTTACTCAGTCCTACAGCCAAAACCACACACTTCCCCCTCTATATCTCTGAAACTATCCATAGGATCATTTTGGGCCCATGACAACTATTCATCAGAATGTCGAGAACTGTAACATATTACAATTCCAGCCAAATCTAGAGGGACCCAATTTCCATTCATTTTGTGCGGGGTCCTTTTATTACTAAGCGATTTTATACATATTCAACTGACTTCGGCAGGACTATATTCCCTCCCTCGCATCGAACTTCATGCAGTGAATGTCACGGATAATACGCCTTGCGAATAGACGAATAGAAAAACTATACCAACATCTGCAAGGAGAAAGGAGAAATGATAAAATGGTTGAATGGAAAACATATAGAATATAATGACACGATGTTAAAAATACAATTATAGGCAATTAAACAAAAAGAAAGAGCCAAAATACATGTAGTAGATGAAATGGCTAAAGCTCGCGGTGTACAACTTCTTCGATTTGCCACCGTACAACTGTCAGTTGGCCACTGGGCTGAAGCTATGTGGCACGAAATAACAGAAGTATTAAATCAGGAGATATAAAAGTCCTTCTGCAAAAGGTTGTTAATTGGGCAACTGCGGAGAAAGTAATAAATAACAAAAAAAAAAAAAAAGAAAATGGTTTACGCGGGTGGTAGGCCCTTTTTGCCTATGAGGGCGCAATTACTAAATACATGCTTTAGAGTAAATAAAAAAGTACCCACTTACCTACCTTCCTGTTGAATATTCGGATATACCAAGGGAGTTTAGGTAAGTTGGTAAGAATAACCTATTTTTGAACAATAAGCAATGTCCATAAATATGGAAACACCCTGTATCTATTTAATAGGCAAAATAATACAAATATGAAATAGTAAATAGGTAATTTTTTATTGTAAGTTTCGTTTGGCCTAGAAATATGGATATCCTGCATAAAAAAATTATTATATGTGAACCTTAAAGTGATTTTTCCAAATAATTTGTTCGTATCTAATACCTACCCTAAGGGAGGTTTTGAATTTTGTGGACTGTACAGTGCCCTAAAATGCCTTTTTTGTGAGATCGGAAAAAAATTATTAGACGTTATTTAGAATTAAAATGTGTATTAATTAGTGTCCTAAATTTTGTGATGATCCATTTTAATTTTATATTTATGAAATCAAAAAAATATCAAGATCAATAATTATTATTATCTTCAAACCTGTTATGTGGACAAAAATTTTAATTTTGAATAATGATTATCTAAAAGAACTTTTTTGATATCTTATATATACCGGGTAGAAAAGTACCGATGGTCTATCTGAAGTTACGTGAGAGCGATAAAGTAAGCCATAGAAATCCATGTGATATACAAGGATGGGTATAGTGAAGGCGTCTAATTGTCACCGCCCATTTCGCCCTTCCACAAATAAGAATTGGATCTTATTTGTGGAAGGGCAAAACGGGCGGTGACTATGAGACGCCTTCATTATAGCCATCCTTTTCTATCGCGTGGATTTCTATGGCTTACTTTATCGCTCTCACGTAACTTCAGATAGACCATCGGTACTTTCCTACCCGGTATATTTTTTCTGAACTGAAAATATGGAACAAATTTAATATTTTTATTCTTTACGCAGAGGATTAAGGTACATAATATGTGTCGTCACTTACACGGAAAATAACATTGCCATGAAAACTCGCACAATTTGTTCCTAACAAGTAGGTATAAATTGTTTGAAAATTCGACAATAACATTGACAATTACATTAGGTTTTCTTATGATTATGAAATTATTATCAACAAATTGTAGATTTTCTCAAATTTTCAAACAATATTGTATGAAAGTTTGATACATCTGGCACTGTCGCGATTTTAGTGCGTGAATTTTTATGAAGTTCAATGTTTGCGTGGGAGGGCTAGAAGAAAACTAACATGGTAGAAATCCGCTGAATCAGCATTTCGTTACAAACTGAAAGAATTCCAGAAAACTAATAAGTATAAAAGTTCATTTGGATTTTATTAGATAAAAAAATCTTACCTTATTTGGAACTGGCTTAAGTATACAAATAAACATTTTATTGGGAAATGTATTTATTTCTGTATTAGGTAATTATATTCTAGTCCTATTATTGAAGGATATATACGCGTATCTACCTATTTATAGTCTTGAATTATAGGTTCTTATGATATTTTACAAAACATTGAACAATATCACTTTAGGTAACATTCGTAGATATATCTTGGAATAAGCTTCGAAATTATAATTTTCCAATTATTCCGCCTCCATTACTAGTCGTAGCTTTAGCGATAAATTAAGTTTTATGACCCCTGATTAACATAAAGCAGTAAAAAGTTTTTGGTAAACACGTAGGCAATAGACATTTTCTTCTAATATATTTTTACTGCTGATTTACTTAATTTAGATGTTAATTTTTATTTCTGCCCTATTTCTGGTCCTATCGTTTAAACTTTAGTTGCCTAAAATAAATCTTTACTCAGGGTGTTCTGGATTTACGGGAAGAATGTTGTTTCAAAACACATGTAGTCATATAAAAATAATTTGCCTCAATAACATAAGATTTATATTAGTGATGAATTTGACAACTAACACTGCAAAAATTTTGTTGTTTTCATGAAAAATCTATCGATTTTTTCACAAATCCTGTATTTTTCTATTCCTTACTATACAAATTTTAATTAAAAAATATGGAGCAATACATTCTTATCATAAAATTAATACAAATATCAGTTTTGTCAAAACATAAAAAAGGTTTTAGTACCTAACACTTAATTGAAAGTAACTACATATTATATTTTTTATAATAATTTGATTTTTGAGCAAAAAAACGTAAATATGAAAGCATGAACCCATTATAAATCCAGAACACCAAATGTATTATGATTTATTGTTTCTCAGCACGATTTCTACGATCTGTCAATGATGGCACTATCCAAACACCTCATGTTTGACAACATATCCCTACATTTTAACACTGACCTTGAAACCCTAAAGGGGAGTGTCTGTCCATTTTTCTTTCAAATGAAATGACCTCGCTTAACACGTTAAACATTTGCTAGGATTTATGCAAATTAGATCGCCTTTGTTATCTTTGTTAAGGGCGGCATTCAGAAAGTCATCGCTAGTAAATTCAAGTATACGTCCGAAAGATCAATAATGTGCCATTCATATTTTATTTCGGGTTTCGTGTAGAATATTTACCATTCGCATTTATTAAATTAGTGCTATTATTTTTATTCTATTTGCTTTTATTGTGACTATTGATCTCACTAGAGTTCCAGTCCTTTTGTTATGTTTTTTTTTTAACTGTAGGACATCTTCAAATGAATTACATTTTATTCGAAATAAAATGCTATACATTAAATTTACCAAATGTTAAGGCAAAGAAACCCAGAATTAGATTAGAATTATTAGAATCTTAAATATAGTGCCAGCATTCCCTCCCCACTTTAGACTTTTTATTTCGAAGAATAATTTTTAGGAAATTCAATTTTTTTACTAATTAATACGAGGTCTGTTCAGAAAATAACCCAACCCTTTGAAATAAGCCCTAATAGAAATGTTTAATTATAAGCGGTCGGCAACATTGCGTTGCGCATAACGTTCTTGGATTGTTGATATCTGATAGTTTTCATGATATTATTATGTGAGTTTAAGTGTTAGTGAAATGTACGATTTTCTGGAAAAACGATGCAACGTAAAATTTTGCGTGAAACTTGGGGAAAAATTTCACGGAAACGTTTCAACTTTTTGAAACAAGCTTAAGGAGATGATGCTCTGGGTTGTACGCAATGTTACGAATGGTGTTCACGATTTAAAAATGGTCGTCAGTCAATTGAAGATGATCCTTGACCAAGAAGGCCTCCAACTGATGACTCCCACGTCCAGAAAGTCAAATATCTGGTGCGTGCAGAAGAGGTTAGCATCTTAATTAGGTCATGCCAACTTTTGACTGAAAAATTGAACATGCGTCGAGGTGCAGCAAATTTTATTCCTCGTTTGATGACCGAACAACAGAAAAAAAATCGTGTGGACGTTTGTCGGCATTCCAACAATGCAATGACGATGAAACAGTCATTCAAAGGATCATAACGGGATACGACAACTGAGTTTACGTCTACCATTTTGAAACAAGAGTTCAATCATTACGATGGATTGGCAAATAATCTCCATGCCCCAAGAAAGCAGTTTAGTTTTGACACAATGTCAAAGTGATGCTCACTGTTTTTTGATTTTAATGGAATTGTGAATTTTGAATTCTTGCCTCGAGTTGAACCGTGTTGTCAAGGCGTTTTACAACTGTTACGTGAACAAATCCGCAAACAGATACCATAGTTGTGGCGAGACAACTCATGGTTCTTGAACCACGAAAATGCGCCCGATCATTCAGCTTTGTCAATTCGTCAGTTTTGTGCCAAAAATCAGATTACTGTCCTCCCTCAACCTCCTTACTCGCCAGATCTGGTTCCTTTTCGTCGTTTTCAGACTATTGATGACATTAAAGCAAATTCATCACAGACTTTAAAGGCCATTTCAAATGAAGCTATCCAGGATTGCTTCGCGAAATGGAAACACCGCTGGGAAAAGTGTGTGAATAGAGGAGGGGAGTACTTTGAGGACACAATGACCAATAATGTATAAAATTAATAATAATGTTTAAAAAAATAAAGTTCGGTTATTTTCTGAACAGACCTCGTACATAGAATCTTGTAAAAGCTTCATCCTCATCATAAACTGCTTTGGTATGAAAATTATCTGATGATTTTTTTAAATAGAATCAAGTGACATCTCGCTGGAAAACACTAATATCGTTAATTAGGTATATCCAAAAATGCTTTGATATTTTCTAATGCCCATTAACGTTTTAACATTAAAAGTGTGTTTGAAGAGCTGTCGTCATATGAGCTGACCTTATAATAATTCGCCCTAAGGCGAATCAATGTCTGAATGTGCGGTTTATGACTGCAATAAAACGTATAGGTAAGCTAAACTATGTAACGGATTTCCATCAGAATGCTTGCTAGAGAGAAAACGTAAGAATAAGGTTATGTCTGTACTTTAATGACTCTGTAGGCAGGTATAGGTAAACAGGACAAAATTATGTATGTACAAAATTTGCTGCCTATAAATATGTCATTTGTGTATCAAGAAAAAAAAAAACTTCGTGATAATTGCCTTAGACATATAAATCTAAAATTTATTAATTTAATGGCCGTAGATTTTTTGCTTTTACTTTCATTTTTTAAACGCAAAATTAATCAAATTTTATAATTATTCTGAACTCATTAATGCTCTGCAAATTTATTAATTAATGAAATAATTTTTATAAATATATATCCAAAATGCTTTGTTAAAGTAGTAGAAAGAAGTTAAAGAGAACGGAAAAATCATGTATATAACATTTTATTTAATTGTTGTAATTGTTGTCATTGTGGTAAAAATAACTTAAGTGAAAATATCATGCTCCTATCGAAAATTGCATGTCTATACATTGTGACATTTTGCAGTTTATCTGGAAAACTGTATCTTGGAACAAATTTTGCCAACCCAGTTTTAAAATACCTTGAAAGAGAAAAAATGCCATCGAAATTTACAGCCTCTCTCATTGTAAAAAATGTAGCATGTACATCTGTGGAAAAAAGGATTTCTAACCTAATATTTGAAAGGATTGTTGTATAAGGACCATAAGGTTGGAAACTTTTTATTGCCTACAGCTGTACATACGTTTATGGACAATCAAGTTAGCTGCATGCTAACTTTAAAAGAAATCTCTTGAGCCGCTTATTTTTTTATTTAAAGAATGCGATTTTTTTGTTTTCTTTAACGCTGATACCTATCTCGAAAACGATACAATGCGGACAAATTTTTATAGGAATTTTCAATTGTTAATTACAGTATCATAATAATAAAAAAAGGAACATAACGAAATAGGTTCAGCTGGGTGCAAAACTAGGCATATATCAATTTCTCAGTACGACTTTCTCATATCTTCTAGAGAAAGCCTTACTCGTAAGAAAAATGATATTTTTAAATATCCAAGGTTTATTTGATTTCTCGGAATGACTGTAAAATTATAGCAATTTTTTGACCTATTGAACTACTTATAGGTACCTACATATCAGTTCAGTGGAAACATAGTCAATCTAAGGAACTAATAGGTATACAATAATTTTCTATTGAAACTTGACTTCTCTTATCAGTTTGTGCAAGGTGTAATTGCAGAGGTCTCACTTTATCTCGTGATAGAACTCCTCAGAATTAGAAAAAATTCCCATAAATATGCATTTTTGCTGCTGGTTTGTGTTCACGGGTGTTCTTTAAATTCCTGAATATTGTGTTTAAATTAAATTTTTACACAAAACACTTAAAAATAATTATACAGGGTGTTTGGAAAAGTTGGTACAAAATTTAAGGGGGTGCAAGTAGTCAAAAATAGTAAAAAAAAGTTGCTACCGTTACTGAGATATGGCCCTCCAAAGGGGTCTTATCATTTGGATATTTTTCAAAATAACTTTCTTTCTGATTAAGATAACGGAATAAAAATTGTAGGTAATAATCATATCATAAGGGTCTTTAACTACCATAAGTTTAATCAAAATCGGTTATAAATAAGGATAGTTTTGTAACTACTCTTAACAGAAATTTTTCGAATTTTTTTTATTCCTTTGAATTATCCAGCAAATAATATTATTAAAGGTTTCTGTAAATATAAACGCTTCTTTTCCAAGACGTTGGTGTTATATGAAATAGTAGATGGGGCTTATTTCAAATTGAAGAGAAAATGGTAAGGAAAAGACATGTAAATAATATTTTATTTTATGCTAGAATAATGTTATTACTTACATTACACAGACAAGTGATCCAATGAATCCATCCAAAGTCAGAATTCCCGGAATGATTCATGTGTTGATCCTAACATCAAGAAACTCCTATGGAGGTTTCAAGATTTCAAATTGACTTGAGTAGTCAGTGAAAAACATTGCAATCCATGATCTCATTGCACACTCCATAGTTTCATAACCCAGTAACCCCATAAGCCGGATTGTGCGAGGGTGTAGAATCACGAAACTTTGTGGGGACATGGTTTGCATATATTAGGGACCCAAAATTACCTAACTGAGTTGGTAGGTTTCATAACCCCAAAATCCCATAACCTATACTCCACGGTCGAAATTATAGAGTGATTCATCGCTAGCTTTTGGACTAGTAAAGGGGATGAAGCGTGCCGGGAACGAAAATCCATTGGCGTGTCTGCGTAAAAGGCAACAAGATATAGAAAATANTGGGGCTTATTTCAAATTAAAGAGAAAATTGTAAGAGGTAAATAATATTTTATTTTATGCTAGAATAATGTTATTACTTACATTACACATAAAAGTGATCCGCTGAATCCATCCAAAGTCAGAATTCCCGGAATGATTCATGTGTTGATCCTAACAAGAAACTCCTTTGGAGGTTTCAACATTTCAAATTGACTCGAGTAGTCAGTGAAAAATATTGCAATTCATGATCTCATTGCACACTCCGTAGATTCATAACCCAGTAACCCCATAACCCGGAGTGTGCGAGAGTGTAGAATAACGAAACTTTGTGGGGATATGGATTGCATAATATTTCAGACCCAAAATTACCTAACTGAGTTGGTAGGTTCCATAACCCCAAAATCCCATAACCTAGTGTATGTGAGGATGTATAACTCCTAAACTCTGTGGAACATGGACCTCGAACGTCAGAGTTCTGAAACTTTATGACTGTTAGTTGACTGCTCCCTAACCCCATGACCCTATAATCTCGTAATCCCATAAACCGGAGTGTGCTGAGATGTATAACCACCTGTATAATTAGGTATACAGTGTGTCCCTTTAAGTTCTCTACAGAAGTTCCCTATAAATGGGTAACTTCTTTATTATCAGTTTTACGAAAAAAGGTATCCTTTATAAAAAGTTCTGCTTTTTGAAAAAATGGTATTAAATTTTTCACATTTGAAATAACATATACAGAAAAATGAAAAATCAAGCTTAGAACGTGAATATGAGACTTCGTTTTCCGGCAATATTGAAACAAGATATATTTCAAGCTACGCCATCTGGAACAAGTCACTGATTAGTTACACCAAAAAGACCTTTGAATGAATAGATTCACGCCGCAAATAAATTACATTCACTAATAATAATTGATGAATGTTTCTTTTTCAAAAACACAAAACAATTTCAATAGTAAACATTACATGAAAATAAATTTAAATGCATTTTTTCGTCACTGCACATTAGCTTCCATATATCCACATACAAGTGGCCGTTCTTGTGGAAAATTATTTTAAAACATTTCCAATAATGATAATGACAAAAGTTATTGTATATTCTATTGTCTCCCTGACTATTCTCTCCAAATAGTCAGTATTTTGAAAAGGCCCTTGCAGATATACCTTTTAAATAGCCTCATAAAAAATAATCGAGAGGGGTCAGATCCGGTGATCTAGCGAGACAGAAAATGTGAGAGTATCAATTATTTTTCAATTAAAATGATTACTTAGTCAACTGTGATGTATGGGGAGTTCATGGATAAAATCATATAAAAAAGTATTTAAGAAATTTATATAACGTTCAGTATTTAATGTTTCACGAAAATAGAATGGTTCAATTACTCTATCTTTATAAATCCCGCACCACACATTTGTTTTAAATGAGTATTGATCACGAGTCCGAATAGAAAAATTAGTATTAACATCACTCCACCAACGACAATTTTCCATTGGAACTGAACGTTGCTTCGTCGGAAAAAATAATAATTCTGGCCATAAAAAGATCATTTTCTAACTAACCTTGTATCAAAGAACTAAATTCGAATCATCGATCAAAATCGCCTGGCCTCAAGGTATGTATAAATTTAGGTTTGTAAGGCCGAAATTTGTTCAATTTTAATATTTTTTAAATTGTCGTCTTACATAATTTACTGATCTTTTGCGGAGATTAGGATCTCTCCGCAAAAGAACAGATCTTGTTTCAATTTGTCGTAAAACAGAGTCTCACATTCACGTTCTAAGTTTGATTTATTATTTTTGACCACCGTGTATATGCTATCTCAAATGTGAAAAAATTAATACAATTTTTCCAAAAAGCAGAAAGTTTTTTAAAGAACCAATATCTTTTTTTCATCAAATTGATAATAAAAAAGTTACCTATTTTTAGAGAACCTAAATGGACAAAAAATACAGGACGTTAAAAAGTTACACTTTATTTTAAATTCCAAGTAACATTTTCCCATTACATTTTTCTCAAAAATAAAAATTAATTGTACTTCTGCCTTGTCAAATTTGATACGTTTTAGTTTTTGGCCACCCTGTATATGTTATCTCAAGTTTGAGAAGTTAAATAACATTTTTTCAAAAAGCAGAACTTTTTATAAAGAATGTTTTTTTGTAAAATTGATAATAAAAAAAGTACCCATTTGTAGAGAACTTAAAGAGACACACTGTATATGCTCAAACCATAACCTCATAAACCCTCATACCCAGAATTATAGTCCTGGATTTCTGATGTGTGCGATCCACGTTTCTTCAAAGTTCCGTGGGTCTACATCGTCGCACATTCACATAGGGTTATGACTTATGGTGCAACGAGATCATGAATTCGGGTCAGTCAATTCAAGTCATTCAATCAGAAATCTCGAAAACCACTATCTAGAGGAGTTTATTGATGTTAGGGCCAAAACACGAATCAATCCGGGAATTCTGGCTAAGATTCGAATTCATCACGTCAAAACACTGTAGAATAAATACACTGGTCTGCTTCACGGTCCAGTTCACTTTTTTTGTGGCGCTGTTAATATTGTCATTGTTTAAAAATAACTTGATACTTCTAACAAAAATTTGGTCACAGATTCTTAAGACAAGGGGACCCGAATTTTTTATTTTTGCCAAGTAGCTCCCTCTTTCGGAGTTACAGACCCCTGAATTCCGCCCCTAAGAATAATCTTTTTTTTTATATCTCAGAACTCTGTTGTACGAAAATCACTAAATTTGGTACACAGGGGTTTTATGACATGTGGAATCTGATGGTGCTACGTTTTTTGGTGGGGAACCCCCTTAAGACAATTTTTCGTGGGCCCCCGTGTTTTTGGAGCCAAAAAAATTTAGTCGCAAATTTAAATTTCTTAAAAATTATCAGTCCACTAGAAAGCCATTAACTTTAGAAACTTTTTGTTTGTCTATAATTTTTTCGTAAAACGTAATGTTTTCGAGGAAAATGTCAAAATGTGATCGAATGCATATCGTGATTCGCAATTTTCCTCAAAAACATTGCGTTTTACGAAACAAATATCAAGAGACAAAAAAGTTTCTATATTCAATGGCTTTCTAGCTAACTAATAGTTTTAAAAAAATCAAATTTGCCACCAAATTTTTCTGGTTCCAAAGACAAGGGGCCCCACGAAAAAGTGTCTTAAGGGGGTTTCTCGTCAAAAAGCGTAGCACTCTGAGATTCCACTTGTCATAAAACCCCTGTGTACCAAATTTAATGATTCACGTACAACATGGTTGTGAGATATAAAAAAGACTTCTTAGGGACAGATTTCAGGGGGCTGTAACTCCGAAAGAGGGGGCCAGTTGGCAAAAAGAAAAAATACGGGTCCCCTAAATTTGTCTTAAAAATCTATGACCAAATTTTGTTGCATGAATTTCGGGACACCCTGTACATCTCATGTAGGTCGTAACTTTAAGGTTGGCCTGAGGAGATAACCTTTAGTTAATAGTGTAGGGCATTTTGATAACTATTAAATGATAAAAAAGCAGTGCACCATGCACCTCACTGAAGAAGTTGTGGGCAGGAAGACGAGACATTTTCCATGACTCTGCGAGTGCACTGGTGTCTCGTCAACGAGAGTATCCGTGCTAGGAGAACGGTGGCCTTCTATGGTCTACATCAGAGAGATCCCCCTGAGCAACGTCATCACCTTTTTCTCCTCGATAGGCTGGTTGACGGCTCAGGAGAGCTGATTTCTCCAAATTATTCCAGAATCCAACCATGCACCTGTTGTGTTCCTGTTCGCGGTGAATGTGGTAAAAATGGATCTAAAGTTTAAGTTCTTTGGTCTCTCAAGATATGAAGTTATGTGCTTGTTATTTTATGGTTTCGGTAACTACAGTTATGATTACAGTTTAAATACATATCTGTACCCCAGAACCAAACTATGCCAAGTCCAAAAACTTGATTTTGCAGGAGATACATTTAATGTTTTAAAAATGATATTAAAGGCAACATATACTCTATTAATTAAGGAATCTTAATGAATTCACTGTAAAGGTATTGTTTAATAGTGTACTCTTTAAGAAACTATAGCTTTCGAAAATTGAAAGTTGATTTTTCCCAAAAATGGACTTGGCATGTTTTTGTATTATAAAAAAAGGTATTATGCGGACTTGGCTTATTCCAAGTCCAAGAAAGAAATATTATAACTGGATTTGGAATATTTTAAAATATTAATAAAATAATATTATTTCCACTGATAATAATAAGAGAATAATTAAGTTAATTCAAGTCGTTTATTTTTCCACTTTAAAAACAACAAAAATCTTGAAACAGTTTCTGAACAGTATTTTTAATACACGTGTATAAACAATAAAAATAGAATAATGGTGTGTATTTAATAACAAAATGAAACAGCATTAGGATATTAGGAACAATAAGGCTTAGAACTTAATTCTGTTTTTAATACACACTTAAGTATCTTAACAAAATAATAATTTGGTAGCTATAACATTATTTCAAAATATCTTTGGCAACTTTATAAAAAAAAGTTATATGAGGTAGGTACATAAAATTAGCCTACTATAATCTTTATTAACTTGAAATAAGAACTTAATCTTCTGATTCGTTGTTACCATGTTGCAATTTTTTTATAAAATTCATGGAATCTTGTAGGTAGCCACTGAAGCAGTTTCTGGATGTGAGTGTATTTTTTTGTCGATATTGGCTTAGGCCCATCTCTTATCGCTGAAATGCCTACTGTAATGTTTTTTGTGCGTCTAGTTTTCTTGTTAAAATCAACCTCCAAGAAATTGATTTAATCAGAATTCGCTTTGTAAAACAGTATACCAGGGCTATCTTGTCGAACTTGTAAGTGCGCAGGTGTAAACAATTTCAAGGCCAACTAAGCTAACTGGACTTGGCTTATATTTGCTGTAGGTAAATGATGGACTTGGCATTATTCTTCCTAAGCTATCTTTTAAAGTGGCGTTTATATTGAAGCGCAAACATTTTCAATGTATTTAGGACTGCAAGTTTAGCGACTTGGCATATTTAACTCATTGGCACTATACGCAGCCGGTATCACAAAGTCGCAATTATTATTATTAAATTATGTTCTGCAGCGAAAGAAATGACCGTTTAAGTAAATGAAAGTAAATTTTCATAAAGACTTTATTTTGTTGGATTAAATTCAGTATTTCGTAATTTTGTGTATCAAATACTGTTTTATAATCCTTTAAATATGTAAAATATTACAGTTAACTTAGCACTTTAAAAACTTCGTTTTACATACCAAAAATATCGCCTGATACGAAAATATATAAAATTTTTTTATGGCAATATAATTTTTCATTTATAGCTACATTTTCGCTATGTATTTTATCTATGCAACGATACACATTTTATATCTACTTAATTTCACTGAATTGTTAATTCGTAAATCCATATCCTTTTATTGTTTTACCGAATAACATACCTGTCACCATTGAAGTGACGTCACTCGCGAAACATGAGGCTTGATAGTATTTAGATGGTAATGGTGAAACCCTATTTTACAAACTGTAAGTAGTTTAATTTGGAAACCATTTATTGTCAACGAGCGGACTTTTCATTGGAACGCGGTGTATTTCTTTAGTTATTTATAATTTGAGTTCCTCCCACAACGCAGTAACGATTTAAAATTCGTTTTATCCCCACCCGGGTCAACGTAATTAAGCGTGAAAGCGCGCTGTAGCAACGACTTTTTTTTTGTTACGTTCGGTGACGTTAGCGTCTCGGAATCCCGTACACTAGACTTCACATCTAGATTACGGTGCTGCTCTTTTCGTCCCCCGCGTCCCCGACGTGCGCTATCATAGACGACGGCCGTTTAATCTCCGCTGCTCTGTAATAGCGCTGATGACACCTGTCTTCGGCTCACCTTTACCGCATCATCATCCGCCGCCATTGCTCCAGGTCGGCAAACGTACCCCCAGGGCTTTCAAAGGAATCCCTCGCTGTGGGCGCCTAGCCATGACCTGTCACTCTCTTGCCAGGCCATTAGTCTTCAGAAAATTTAAGTGATTGTTGAATTGCATAAATCGATTCGTTTTTTGGGTAAGAACCTGTCCTAAACGACTTAATTTTTGAGGTACAGGGTGTTAACGTTTTTAGACGAAAACATCCCTGAAGATGTTTAAGGTGAACTGATAAAACTCAAGCGAGTGACTTAACTAAGTAAAGGTAAAAATTCCATAAATATTCATATACAGTTTTGTCAAGCAGTGGCGGAGGTACCGGAAGAAGCTACTATTGCTAACACCCCAGAATTTCTATGCAACTAAGTAGTTACAAATTCTATCGGTGCATTTAATTCCTAATATTTCAGAAGAAAATACATCTTTTATATTTTATTCGGATAACGCGCCATATTCGAGTTATTATTTTCTAATATAAAATAAACTTACACATTTGAATAGATCGACAAGTAACTCTAGACCTACATGTTAAAAACAATTTACAAACATTTCTGTATTACAAATATATAATTTTAAATATAATTTCGCTATGAAAAGTAAAAGAAAATCACTGCCATAGCAACTTCGATTTATCTAAAAAAANCCTACGTCCAATGTGTCAGAGCCAACTTCGATCACGTTTTTATTTGAACGCTCGTTAATTTTAATTATAATTTCGCTATGAAAAGTAAAAGAAAATCACTGCCATAGCAACTTCGATTTATCTAAAAAAAACTCTTTCTGTAAATTGACGGTTAGACTTTTTTGTAATTGATAATAAATATAAACTTTTTTTATGGAAAAATTAAATTAAAGGCTAAAGGGATGTATTTAGATTAGAAAAGGTTGAATTATGATAGGTTAGGTAAAGCTAAGTTACATTTGTAGATTAGATTTGTGTATACAGGGTCGGAAAGTCTCCATGGTTCATCGGCCGTTACGCGAGAGCGATAAAGTAAGTCATAGAAATCCATGCGATAGAGAAGAATGGCTATAATGAAGGCGTGTCATAGTCACCGCCCGCTTCGCCCTTCCACAAATAAGATTCACTTCCACTTGTAATTCAGCGACCGGTGGTCATCTTTGTTTTCGTCGTTTGCCTTTTCTGTATTAGATGTCACTACTTAAACAATTCCGACTTCCTATTCCGATATGTTAATACAATCCGTTAACAGAGGGCAGCACAATTTGTCTAAGGTGAGGCGCAGCCCAAGAAAGAGTGATGCCAGATATACAGATTTTTTTGGAATTGGGGAAATAGGGAATTTTGCTTTATTTCTTGGGATTTTTAGGTCATTTTAAAAAGGATACTTAAATAACAACTAAATGAACTTTAAATGCAGCTGAGCACTATACCCTATTTGAATAACTTCTCAGTAGGGGAAACAAGGTCACTAGATTTGCAAACAGAGGTACTGCTCTACTAGCTACTGTAAAAAGTTTTCTTTGTTACGCGTTGTGCTGCCCTCTGTTAACGGATGGTATTAACATATCGGAATACCGAAGTCGAAATTGTATAAGTAGTGACATCTATTAAAGAAAAGCCAAACGACGAAAACAAAGATGACCACCGGTCGCTGAATTACAAGTGGAAGTGGATCTTATTTGTGGAAGGGCGAAACGGGCGGTGACTATGAGACGCCTTCATTATAGCCATCCTTCTCTATCGCACGGATTTCTATGACTTACTTTATCGCTCTCACGTAACGGCCAATGAACCATGGGGACTTTCCGACCCTGTATAAATTATTATGATGGAGATACTGAGAGACCGGCATTTCGATACCACTGATTGTTTTATGAATTTAGTGTTCATTTTTTGATTCACAATTGCATTTACAAAGAAAAAATTCCCCTTCCGTTATATCATATCCCAAGTGTGAAATATTTTCGAGTTATTGGTTTCATTGAAAATCTGTGCAAACAAACAGTGGTGTAGAAATTTGCTTCTTATTCTCCCTGAAAAATTTTTTACGCGAATATTTTATGGATTCTTTAGTGATTATATTGTATTTGCAACAGAAAATTCCTATACATGTTTGTTGATAAATGAATAGTTTTAATTTCTAAATCTTTGACCTGCCCTTCTTCTATAGAGGGCTCTGTGTGCAATCAGAGCCCCTATACCCGCTCTGATGTTAATTTCTGTGGTTGGTTCTGAGACTGCTACGGATAGAATCGCTCTCAGACAATGCTGATCCTCTGTGACTGTTTGAATTCGATGCTTCCAAACGTTTCGCCATAATTCATTGTAGATATCTTCAGTGGTGCTTCTGCAAAAGCTTTGCCGCGACTGAGGCTGTTCGCTTGGTAGGAAAAATTACCTTGGATGGGGCGAGGTCGAGCGGGACTATCGCTCTTTACTTACTATGAAATCGCTTGCGACCTCATCATCTGTTTTATAGCGTCAGTGTCGTTGTGCGTGCATTTAGGTTAACGCAGTGCAATGGTGGGAGGTCTCGTTCGTGTAGACATAATGTCACTATCGCTGCGCGCGCCTCTAGTTCTGTGGAGAGGGGTAGAGGGCGTGGTTACATATCGGTACCAATACAATGGTTTGAGTTCAGCTGTTTCCACTGTTGCTCTTTCATTAAAAAGGTTTGCCATTACCGGACTCAGAGCTCCCCATTGCAACCGTATTGTTTTGTTCATAGTAAAGTCCTTTCCACAAGAAGTAATAGGACGTTACACAAAGCTCAAATAAAATAGGATTAATTTCTGCGATGCGGACCAAGGTCTTAACAGTTTCAATGTATTTTTTATTGATGCCTTTGTGAACAAAGACTCCACATCAAAACTAACTAAAATGTTTGAGTCATTATTACCAGAGTCTAGAATATCTACGAAATGTCTTCTTAGGTGGTGAATTGAGTTGGATACGCGTGGTCGCGTCAAAGATATTGTGGTTCACCAGTGCATATATCGAATACCCGATTGCACTAACTATAGGACAAAGTGGGATATTAGGCTTATCAATTTTAGACTGCCCATATAGACATGAGGGCGGCTTTTGAAAGGTTGCAGGCTGTTGGTAACGTACGTCATCAGGAAGGCAAGCGGGACCTACCACTCAACTCCCACCTCTGCAATGTGCAATATTATGAATAGAAGGCGTGTACCAAATTAGAAAAAATATCTAGGGTAAGTAATACCAGTTATCATAAAAAAATGTTTTTTCGTAAAACTTTAGCATCCTGTAGATCAAAAGTTAAGACTTTTAGGACATATAAAGTTTTTTTCTTAAAATGGACCCAAGAATAATCCTAAATATTAGCACGTTATTAAGAAACACCCTGTATAGCATATGTATCTCTATCTCAAATTTTCAATTTCCAGGAAAACAGTTTTTGACAGCTACAAAACAACTGCAGATTCAAATTCAGGGGGTCAAAACTAATGTGTGGTATATAAAAAATCGTTAAAAACTAAAGCTGTGCCATTCTATACAATTACCATACGATTTTATTTTGAAATACATAGTTTAAATGACTGCATTAACATTATAGTTTTAATTTGAAAAAAAATACATTTTAAGGTGTGTTTAGAAGTATACAATGCTAAACAATTTACGATGGATACAATCCAGACACCTAGATCTTATAATAAGTGGCCGTGTTTTGATTCTGCCATTATTCATTTAACTCGGCCGGGAAGGGTTGGCCGGAAATATCGCACGACGTGCTAAAACGTATAAAACACCTGTAGGCGCGCCTCCACCCAACTTCCAAACTTCTTTGGGGTCTTCGCCACTGGACCGCAACTAACAATTTCAGTTCTCATCCTCATCTCCTGCGTTCCTTCTCATTTCAATTTGACTACATCTCTTCGTCCTGCTTACGCAAACATTTGCTTAATATATTATGGGGAAGGGCCGGGCCTAATAAAAAATGACCCACCCAAGCAATAATAAAACCAAATAATTAGTGACGGCCTACTAATAGTACTAAATTGTTACGAAATTTTACACAGGGGCGTAAATGAAACGCAGCTGAAATGTGTTATTCCTTTGATTACAATAAAATGGTTAATTTAGAGCTTTCGTAAAAGTCCATTAATATAAAATTGTTGTACAGGGTGTTTTGAAGGAAGATAACACAAGAGGCTGCTGATTCATTAAATCAAATTTTATATACTTTCCAAAAAGTAATATACTGAATTATGTTGAAATTTGGAACAATCGAGTTAGCATGCATTAGCATCCTGCATAGTACTGTTAATTTCTTAGAAGAGGTCGCTAGCTGCGGCATTTTTTAGCGTCATTTTGGAATATATTTTTAAGGTTAGGTTTCCTGCATTGTGTCTCATAGTAAAATAAAAAATTTCGTTTTACATTAAAAATACCCTTGAAAGGTTTTCGAGAAAAATTCACTTGATTCAACCAATTTCTATCCATATAGGAAGCTGATTCCTATAGATTATAGAAGGACCTGATACCACCTAACACATTCTAATAAAATAAACAGGCAGAGAAAATTTTATATATTTTTTCAAAACTCGTTTATTTAATAAACGAATTGATTTCCTTATTTAAAATTTGTATCACATGAAAACGTTATCATGCTACCAGTGGCACGGTTGTGGGCTGTGAGGTTCCCATGTAATACAGAGAATTTAAAAAAAAAAGTTTTATTCTAAAATATATTGTTGGAAAAAATCATAGCTAGTGACATCTACAAGATAGTCGAAAACTAATAATATCGACTTATTCATTTAAGATTCAGTTGTATCAAATAGTAATGCAAAATTTGATTTTAAGAAGTGCTGTTTGATACCTTGTACCTTAAATACAAAACAAAATGGAAAAAATCACCTTATTTTTATAAGCCGCTGAATTTATGGCAACCTCCTTCTGAACCATTGGTCCTGTGATAGGTTGTTTTGATCATATCTCTCTTTTACTATTCAATATATAGACCAATCAAACCTTAATATCGTTGCATCGTTCTATCCAACACTCTGAAAGTAGGTAAGTATGCAGTCTGTTGTATTTAAAAATAACATCATACCTTTTTTAACTTTTCCACGGATTGTCTAAATGATGTCAAATTTGACATCCAATCGAAACGGAGATAGCAAAGGATGAAGGATCTAAACAGAGCAGTTTCAGTGTTGTCAAATTGGTTTTTTTTCAGTTAAAAAAGGAATCCTGTACTCTTTTATATGGAATACGTTGTAGATTTTTTCTCCCGGTATAAAGCTTATAACGATGTAAGGTCTTAATAGTAAGAGAGATGATATTTTAATAGGTATAACGAAGAAGAAGACATAGGGCCAAATTCAGAGACTTCCCTAAATCTATACTAACCTTTCACTCATATCAAACTTATTCTCCACTCAACTTAGGGTGCCCTTATCTCATTCTCAATTCTGATATTCAGAAATGTGTCTAAATGAGTGACTAACTTAAGTGTGCATCAAACCACAAATTACTAGATAAGGGGACAGTTGCCTACTCAAATATTACCAAAAATATAATGACATCAATGAAAACCTAATGTCACATTTTTCTTTATTTTGAATTTGAATGTTGAAAATATATAGGTACATAATAAGTTACATTTAAATAATAAATAATCAAGATCAAATTAAAGTCTAATTAATTATCTAGGAAACCCCGCAATTTCAAAAAATTGTCGTTTCAATATTTCCGTGTGGGCTGGAAATTTAATTAGTCTTGGTAAACTTCTTGCAAGTTCCTCGCTAATTTCTCGGACAATTCTGCAGACCGAGGACTGACTGATTGTGGCTACATCAGCATAAACTTGCTGAAAAGAAATTAAATTACATTTAAATCAAGATATGAATAATAATAAAAGTCATCAATACCTGATAAGACCCTGTTGCAAAAAACCGCAATGCCACATACAACTTTAATGCAGGGGGAACTGGTAGTCCACGATTATCACCATCTCTAATGTTATGATAAACCATTGGAAGTACTGTAGTTTCTATAGTATCTCTTGAGAATCTAATACGTTGTATCAATTCACTGTTAGTGTACCTTTCAAAAGGATTAGAATTATCTCTCAATAAAATTCTGAAAATAAAATGGAAATATTAGTATTACTGCTAATTACAATAGGTAAACACTTTTAGTTACTTACCTAGGTACAGGTAAAAAACCATCAACATCTTCAACATAATTGAAAAATTCCCAAAAATCGTCTTCCATCTTACAGGATATGTATGTATGTAACAGAACTAATTTTTAAAAAATAATTATAATTTATATATCGTTCACGTATAGAATATCCTTTATTGAATACCTTGACTTAATTGTTTGTAAAATATACTGCTATACTATTATGAAACCACAAAATTAATAAATTAGGGACATTTAAGCAAATGTCAAACATCACTAATATGTC
>NW_019416476.1:354538-430548 GCF_000390285.2 Anoplophora glabripennis | reverse complement strand
TTCTGCTAAAGGTAAAAAATTATAATAATTTGTATATAATGTGTAGAAAATTTCTATTATATGTTCATTTGACCAACAACATATTTTAATTATTTATGTCCTCAAACAGTTTTATTATATTGATGGTAAATTTCGTTTTGTTCCGTTTCAAAAGGTCTCCAAAATGCCATGTTGTGATAATATTAGTAAACAAAATATGCCTCTTATTTCTTCCTTTCGCAATTGTAATATCAATTATTAATGGAAGGTACCTATTAATTAAATAAAATTACTTGAATCACAACAAATTCCGCATTGCTGCACTGCACTGCTAAGCTATTTGTTCACAACCGAATTTATGGCCAAGTGGCTTTGCGCGGCTGTGTTTGTGCCGCGTTTGCCCGCGCGCTCATTCCTCAACTAGGCGACTAGACCTGTACATGGGTATGGCCAAATTAAAAATGGAAACAAGTTTTTCAAATATTCCAATTCCGAGTGGTTGCGTAGCGACCGAACTTGGTACATACTGCCAACCTCTTGGTTCTTCAATTGAGATAGGAAAGACTATACCATAGGTATAACAGAACAGACATTCTTCCTGACCACGAGCTACACAAGGTGTTTTGTAGCACATGGTATATTTCAGGGGGTTGTTTCTTGAATTATTTAAATGAAAAGTTTTTATAAACAAAGGGTCTAAACCCACTAGTTTTCGAGATAAAGATGTTTAACTCAGATTGCTAAAATTTAAGCTAATGATATAATTAATTAAGACAGGTATCTTAATTTTTTTTATTATATTTTTTCTTTAGACAATTTTAAATTTCTTGGACAATACTTTTTTTACTTTTGATGGTTATGATTATTATTAATTATTATTATTTAATTCCTGCGATAAACTTATTTTAGAATTACAAAATAATTCGAACATGGTAAATAAAGGTATCTTATCAATTAAATGCACTTATCCAATTTGCAACATATCTACTCAGTAGCGTCGAATTTTTAGAATCCCTAATGACGGTGCTCTGTATCTCGAAAAGTATTCTTGGTATAAATTAACCAATAAACAACTTCTTGGAGTTATGTCATGAATAGAAAACACTACATATTCAGGAGTGTAATAAAAATACTGTTTTCTGTTCTGAATTTCTTGTATTCAACTAACTAATGTAAGTAATTGTTGCAAACCGATTATTCCGACCACTGGTAGTTTTAAAGAGGACAAGGTGTTCCTTATTATCAGTTGTTACAAAAGAATTTTTGTTGGTTATCATTTCTAACATCTAATCTAACTCTGACAGGTCGTAAAGTTGCACAGTAATAAAAAAATATTCCACTGGCGAAGAAACATTAGGTTTATCGTGCCATCAACATCATCGTTGGCTTGTCATAATAACATCAAGACACCCTTGTTTAGAAAAAAGAAACGGAAAGTGTAAAATAGCCAATAAAACGTTATTACGGAACTCCCCTTAAAATCGTCGGATAAAAAACGTTGGTCCTCAGTTGGTCGGTCGGATAAGATCTCCAAGCGCTTCCCATAACCCAAGGATTAGCACTTTTTCCCATGTACACCCAACGTCGTGCGCCGCGGGCAGATCCAATCAAATAAAAAGCAACAAGAAGAACGCCGTGGGGTTGGCGCTTATATGATACAGATTTTAGACAATGGCCAATTCCTCCGTTGACGAGCCGGCAAACCGAATTACCTCACCATCGGATGTGTAATTACTGAAATTTCTCCCCTCCCCTTCGACTTAGCTGATTGGACGGCGACGGGGCTACGCGATGCCAGGGCTCGTGGTGCGTCCTTTTGCAGATCGATAACTCACGCATTTCGCATTTCGAACGGCGGAATGTAATATCTAGGCTCGCCTGCCGCCTTGCCTTCGGTCTGAGAAACCCAAAATTCTCCATATCGCCCGCTATTTCCTCCTGAACGGGAACGACGGTCTTCTACGATATATTGTGTCCGAAGCATCGGAGGTAATTGATTTTATCTGGACTGTTTGATCTTTTTAAAGACGACAACGAATGTACGGGGTAATAGAATTTACATCGAAATATTGTTTAAAGGAAACAGCTACTATTATAGTTTACTTTAATATACAGTGAGGTATTTGTTTTAACGTTTCGTTACGATTAAATTTAGTGTACAGTGTGACACAAAATTATGGGCTCACCCTACTTTTCTTGAATATCTCTTCAACTAATGCACCTATCGCAATGAAATTTTGGCGAAAAACATGTTTTTACATATCGGTTTGTGTGCCATGAATGTTTTCAAATTTTATTATTTTTTTCATAAAATTGGGTGACAAAATTATGGGCTCACTTAACGCTGACCTTTCAATCGCCTCAAATCACCCGTATTGGCATCCTTTGTGTAGTCTTTCCGAATCAGTTGAACATGTATACAAATACCTAACAATAAAATTTAAAGAGTTTCATAGGCGGCCTAAAAAAGTTTTCTGCTAAAGGTAAAAAATTATAATAATTTGTACAGGGTGAGTCAACGATTGGTTAAAGTAGATTTATTCCGAATTGCTAAAGTTTATTAAAAAACAGGGTGATAAGTACGCTAACAGGACACATTTTAAAAATATTTTAAANGTAAACATGATATAATGCATAATTAGCTAATAATTATTATTTTTAATATTTTATATTAGATGACATCGTACTTGAGTCAGTGCCAGGGCCTAGCCATTTAGAGACTCCCCACATTCACAAAAACAAGCGGTCTTATACATCAAGAGGAACCGCAATCGAAAGGGAATTGAGGGTAAGGCTAGAAAGAACAACAACATTAAGGTCTCAAGATGAAGAACTTCACCAACTTAGAATAAAAGAACAAAAAATTAAAATTGAAGAACAGGAAGTGAGGCTGGCTATAGCAAAAGAAATTTTAAAACAAGAACAAATAAAAACTGAAAATTTGTTAAATGTGTCGCATAACAATTAAAAATTATATAACTTTTAAAATAAAACAAGCATAAAATTTTTTTCGTTATTTTATTATATGCAGAAATAAAAATAATTAAAAAAAAACTAATATAAATTGTGTATTATTTTTTAATTATTATTTCGTATTCTGCACTAATAACATTAATAGTCCACGTTATTAGGTTGACAATTTTCTGATAATTGATACTAACATAATAAATTGTTCATTTCATTGCTATTGTGCAAAGTGTCTTTGAATAAAATCTGCCCTAATGGCATTTCCCCTCATATTATTCGGTTGAAGTGGATTTGGCACATCAATATCTACATACAAATTTGCTTCTGGAAATCGATGTCCTTCTCTTATGGCAATATTATGTAAGATAGCCGTAGCAGCAATGACTCGAATTGCATTTCTTAAATGAAGCTGAAAAGTGTTGACTAGACATCGGAATCGGCTTTTCCAAATCCCAAACGTCCTTTCTACAACATTTCTTGTTCTTATATGAGCATTATTATATCCGTGTTCAGCTCTGGTTGCTGGAACAGGTACTGGTGTATAAACATGTCTCGTTTGTGCATAAGCACTATCTCCCAGTAGAATTCCTGGTAAATATCCATTTACCAGACGCATACATACAGAACTATTGTTAAAAATTCTGCTATCATGCGCAGAACCTGGCCATCGAATGACAATGTCCAATATTTCACAGTGTGGGCCACTAACAACTTGGACATTCAAGGACATCCATCCTTTTCTATTTCTATAAAGTTCTGCATTTGGACCACCTGGACTTTTAATTCTGATATGGGTTCCATCAACACATCCAATTACTCCAGGAAACCCCGCAATTTCAAAAAATTGTCGTTTCAATATTTCCGTGTGGGCTGGAAATTTAATATGTCTTGGTAAACTTCTTGCAAGCTCCTCGCTAATTTCTCGGACAATTCTGCAGACCGAGGACTGACTGATTGTGACTACATCAGCATAAACTTGCTGAAAAGAAATTAAATTACATTTAAATCAAGATATGAATAATAATAAAAGACATCAATACCTGATAAGACCCTGTTGCAAAAAACCGCAATGCCACATACAACTTTATTGCAGGGGGAACTGGTAGTCCACGATTATCACCATCTCTAATGTTCTGATAAACCATTGGAAGTACTGTAGTTTCTATAGTATCTCTTGAGAATCTAATACGTTGTATCAGTTCACGGTTAGTGTACCTTTCAAAAGGATTAGAATTATCTCTCAATAAAATTCTGAAAATAAAATGGAAATATTAGTATTACTGCTAATTACAATAGGTACACACTTTTAGTTACTTACCTAGGTACAGGTAAAAAACCATCAACATCTTCAACATAATTGAAAAATTCCCAAAAATCGTCATCCATGTAACAGAACTAATTTTTAAAAAAATAATTATAATTTCTATATCGTTCACGTATAGAATATCCTTTATTGAATACCTTGACTTAATTGTTTGTAAAATATACTGCTATACTATTATGAAACCACAAAATTAATAAATTAGGGACATTTAAGCAAATGTCAAACATCACTAATATGTCACTCACCCAGTACTCATTTGTGAGGACGATTTGAGTATGATTTAAGTGACTCATTGAAGTAGAATTGTTTATGAATACGATTAGGGTGAGTTGAGTATGAGATAAGTGTGAGTGGAACTTTAGTGAGATCTATGAATTTGGGCCGACTTGTTAAAGGCTTGGTTGCATATCAACTACTAGCAAATTCTTTTTAAAACATTCATTGGGCTACAGTTCCAATATTAATTTAATAATATGTAATAAATTATGAATAAAAACTGTTTGTCTTTGAAGAATTTGAAAAAATATTAATTAATTTTAACCTTCTTCATTGACAAAATATAATTTTTGCTGAACCTTGAGGCAGAAACTTTTTTCAAATTTTTCGAGACTGGCGCATCCGACAAATTACAGAAATAATTAATTCTATTCGAAAACGCGAATTCATTTACTCTGCTCTAGAAAATGGTCAGCCATTATTGAAAATTAGTTGTGTAAGTCTCTTATTGGTAGGACTTCCAGGCAAATCCCCATTTTTCTCAATGCATAACATCTCAAAGGACGAAAGAGAAAACATTGTTCAAAGAAGACTTTTACATTATTTTATACCTGTCTGATGTAGTTTTGAAAGACTGCACCATTACTTATTACTTTCACTAAAAATTCTACTTAATTTACTCTAATGCAGCGATTCTTTATACTTTCTGATGTTCTGTTTGTTAATCTTGATATTTTGAACGCCATTAACCCGGATATAAAATAATTCTAAACACATAATTTCCTTTTAGTCGATGAAAAAAGATACTACAATATTTAGATATCTATCATTGAATAATGATTGCCTTGTTATAGTTTTTCCGAAGTCAGTTGAACGTGTATAAAACCGTCTAAGAAATAAGATGTATTGAGTTTCATAGGCGTCCCTAAAAAAAAATTCTGCTAAAGGTAAAAAATTATAATAATTTGTATATAATGTGTAGAAAATTTCTATTACCTATATGTTCATTTGACCAACAACATATTTTAATTATTTATGTCCTCAAACAATTTTATTATATTGATGGTAAATTTCGTTTTGTTCCGTTTCAAAAGGTCTCCAAAATGCCATGTTGTGATAATATTAGTAAACAAAATATGCCTCTTATTTCTTCCTTTCGCAATTGTAATATCAATTATTAATGGAAGGTACCTATTAATTAAATAAAATTACTTGAATCACAACAAATTCCGCATTGCTGCACTGCACTGCTAAGCTATTTGTTCACAACCGAATTTATGGCCAAGTGGCTTTGCGCGGCTGTGTTTGTGCCGCGTTTGCCCGCGCGCTCATTCCTCAACTAGGCGACTAGACCTGTATATGGGTATGGCCAAATTAAAAATGGAAACAAGTTTTTCAAATATTCCAATTCCGAGTGGTTGCGTAGCGACCGAACTTGGTACATACTGCCAACCTCTTGGTTCTTCAATTGAGATCGGAAAGACTATACCATAGGTATAACAGAACAGACATTCTTCCTGACCACGAGCTACACAAGGTGTTTTGTAGCACATGGTATATTTCAGGGGGTTGTTTCTTGAATTATTTAAATGAAATGTTTTTATAAACAAAGGGTTTAAAGCCACTAGTTTTCGAGATAAAGATGTTTAACTCAGATTGCTAAAATTTAAGCTAATGATATAATTAATTAAGACAGGTATCTTAATTTTTTTATTATATTTTTTCTTTAGACAATTTTAAATTTCTTGGACAATACTTTTTTTACTTTTGATGGTTATGATTATTATTAATTATTATTATTTAATTCCTGCGATAAACTTATTTTAGAATTACAAAATAATTCGAACATGGTAAATAAAGGTATCTTATCAATTATCCAATTTGCAACATATCTACTCAGTAGCGTCGAATTTTTAGAATCCCTAATGACGGTGCTCTGTATCACGAAAAGTATTCTTGGTATAAATTAACCAATAAACAACTTCTTGGAGTTATGTCATGAATAGAAAACACTACATATTCAGGAGTGTAATAAAAATACTGTTTTCTGTTCTGAATTTCTTGTATTCAACTAACTAATGTAAGTAATTGTTGCAAACCGATTATTCCGACCACTGGTAGTTTTAAAGAGGACAAGGTGTTCCTTATTATCAGTTGTTACAAAAGAATTTTTGTTGGTTATCATTTCTAACATCTAATCTAACTCTGACAGGTCGTAAAGTTGCACAGTAATAAAAAAATATTCCACTGGCGAAGAAACATTAGGTTTATCGTGCCATCAACATCATCGTTTGCTTGTCATAATAACATCAAGACACCCTTGTTTAGAAAAAAGAAACGGAAAGTGTAAAATAGCCAATAAAACGTTATTACGGAACTCCCCTTAAAATCGTCGGATAAAAAACGTTGGTCCTCAGTTGGTCGGTCGGATAAGATCTCCAAGCGCTTCCCATAACCCAAGGATTAGCACTTTTTCCCATGTACACCCAACGTCGTGCGCCGCGGGCAGATCCAATCAAATAAAAAGCAACAAGAAGAACGCCGTGGGGTTGGCGCTTATATGATACAGATTTTAGACAATGGCCAATTCCTCCGTTGACGAGCCGGCAAACCGAATTACCTCACCATCGGATGTGTAATTACTGAAATTTCTCCCCTCCCCTTCGACTTAGCTGATTGGACGGCGACGGGGCTACGCGATGCCAGGGCTCGTGGTGCGTCCTTTTGCAGATCGATAACTCACGCATTTCGCATTTCGAACGGCGGAATGTAATATCTAGGCTCGCCTGCCGCCTTGCCTTCGGTCTGAGAAACCCAAAATTCTCCATATCGCCCGCTATTTCCTCCTGAACGGGAACGACGGTCTTCTACGATATATTGTGTCCGAAGCATCGGAGGTAATTGATTTTATCTGGACTGTTTGATCTTTTTAAAGACGACAACGAATGTACGGGGTAATAGAATTTACATCGAAATATTGTTTAAAGGAAACAGCTACTATTATAGTTTACTTTAATATACAGTGAGGTATTTGTTTTAACGTTTCGTTACGATTAAATTTAGTGTACAGTGTGACACAAAATTATGGGCTCACCCTACTTTTCTTGAATATCTCTTCAACTAATGCATCTATCGCAATGAAATTTTGGCGAAAAACATGTTTTTACATATCGGTTTGTGTGCCATGAATGTTTTCAAATTTTATTATTTTTTTCATAAAATTGGGTGACAAAATTATGGGCTCACTTAACGCTGACCTTTCAATCGCCTCAAATCACCCGTATTGGCATCCTTTGTGTAGTCTTTCCGAATCAGTTGAACATGTATACAAATACCTAACAATAAAATTTAAAGAGTTTCATAGGCGGCCTAAAAAAGTTTTCTGCTAAAGGTAAAAAATTATAATAATTTGTACAGGGTGAGTCAACGATTGGTTAAAGTAGATTTATTCCGAATTGCTAAAGTTTATTAAAAAACAGGGTGATAAGTACGCTAACAGGACACATTTTAAAAATATTTTAAAGTATACAGGGTGCTCTAAAAATTTGTGGCAGACCAAACTTACATTTTTTTAAATAGAACACCCTGTATTTTACAACATTTTTAGATTCTACGTTTAATTTGAAACATTTTGATATAAAGTTTCCTATATCTAAATTTAATAGTTTCTGAAATAATTGGAACTAAATAAAAAATATTGCATTTTTCTACCTGTATTTAACAGTAGCTATCCTCGTTATTTTTAAGAATTAAAACAAGATTTTTGGTACAGTAT
The DNA here is from genome assembly GCF_000390285.2 of Anoplophora glabripennis. NCBI lineage: Eukaryota > Metazoa > Arthropoda > Insecta > Coleoptera > Cerambycidae > Anoplophora > Anoplophora glabripennis. The sequence continues at coordinate 422,287 of NW_019416476.1, read as the reverse complement.
TACCGTAAAGGTGGCTTGAGAACGTCATGGATTCAAATTTTGATTAGTGCTTACAGGGTGTTCGTAAAATAATGACAGATTTTTAAGTTTAAACTAAAAAATCTTAATTTTTTTAAATCGAACACCCTGTATATTTTTCAATATTCCTTTAGATCTTTTAAAAACTAACAACTTTTGTTAACCATGTCCTATACCTATACTCAATACTTCTGGAGATATTCGCTTAACAATGTAGTGGAGCATTTTTCGTGATTTTCTAATTGTGTTACATTGTCACAAAAGCCATGAAAAAATGACAATTATAAACAAAATAATCAAAATTGTATATAATGTGTAGAAAATTTATATTACCTATATGCATTTGGCCAACAAGATATTTTAATTATTTATGTCCTCAAACAATTTTACTATATTGATGGTAAATTTCGTTTTGTCCCAGTTCAAAAGGTCTCCAAAATGCCATGGTGTATTGTAATAATATTAGTAAACAAAATCCTCTTATTTCTTCCTTTCGCAACTGTAATATGAATAATTGATGGTGCCTATAATAAATTAAAATTACCTGAATCACACCAAATTCCGCATTGCATCACTGCACTGCTAGGCAATTTACCAACGACTTGTCAATAACTGAGATTTATTGCCCAGTCGACCAGTGCGTCTGTTTGTACGTCGTTTTCCCGCGCCCGCATTCTTCAACTGGGTGTATACATTTCTACCACCTCCACGTTTAGTTCGATCAGACCTGTATATGGGTATCGCTAAATAAATATGGAAACGAAAACGATGTCGCCGGATTTTAGTCCGATTGAGACCGCTGGGGCATTCTAGTTCGCAACGTTTACAAGTCGTTCTCTTGGTCATTATTTACACCACTAACTTAGGAACATAATAAAATTAAGCATTCGATATCTCAATCTATACAGAAATTTACAAATACTACTGCTAAAGCCATTATAATCTGTAGTTAGGATTATACAAGAAAATACTTTCTTGGTTTTGAACTATAGTCACGGGAATGTCATAAGTTACTTTAAATGGATTTTTCTAAAATGTGTCCTCAAAATAATTTTTCTAATATGATGAAAAATAACGTTAATTGTGATTCTGCATTATAAACACAAACAATGCCGTGATCAGTTTGGGTTTTAAGTAGATGGCATTAAATTAGCAATAGAAAAAGGCCGGCACGTACTATTGCCCACCCAAAAAGTAGCATTTACTATTCTACGCTTTAGCGGTAGTGCTACTGTAAATTCTTAATTGCTTATCTTTTACTAAAAAACGTCGTTTTTCACTATAACACAAGGAAAATATATCTACACAACCACGACAAAAACAGTTAATAGTAGGTTTTCTAGTAGTGACAACCTTTTTTTTACTTGTGTGTGAAATTTAATTTCAATTCGTTTATTATTTCGTATTTTATGAAGTATATTCCAACAAAAAAGAGTTTTGTAAAATTTGAACGTCACAATATCATCCACATTTTGACAAAGGAATAAATGTTCACAAACGAATGATTGTAACATTAAATAGCGTAGCTTATAAACTCAATGATTGTAGTACATGGGGTCGGGAATTCATTGAAGATGACCAAAAAGTGGAAGGTTTTCACAGGCAACAAATCCTGATGTCAGCAGGAAAGTGGAAACACTGGTTCTTGAAATTCGTCGAAGGTATCAGCTAGGTGGGTTCCAAAATTCTTGACAGATGAATAAAAATTGCTTAGTAAAATCAAAATGCTTTGAAAGTTTTGAATGGAGATCGATTTTCCAGAACTTTTCTGTAAAATTAGAAAAGTACGTTAACAGAATTACATACAGCTCTTGAAAAATAAAATCAGAAAAATCGTCTAGTTTCATTGTTAAAGAAACAATTTTTCTAGCGCTCCATCATTCGATAAAATGCAAGAAAAAAGTAATTTAAGTATTTTGTGTTTGCCAGTATAGCATAAATTGTATTTAATAAAATAGTTCTGCTGTCAGCTGGCTTGAAACTGTTTTGTCAAAGATTTCTAAATACTTCAAAATATGTAAGCTAAACCAGGACAATGTGTCGTCTCGAAGCGAAGAAAGCAATACATTTTTCCGTGTTTTGGTCTCTTCTTGGCGATCAATTTGGTGAAAATAATGCAGATTTTTAAATTGACAAAAAGAAATCCCTTCCTGTACAGTCATCACGTAACATATTTATGATCGTGCAAATTAAAATTCTGGAAGTGATCACGATCACGATGATCCTAGAATGTATCATCATAATGAATTAATTACCTCTGAATTATTTGCAAATTAAAGAGTATGAGAAATATCTATGTCTGCATCCACTGGCTTTTTAAGAAAATTAGCTGTGCATGTATAGGTATCTAAAATGGCTTAAACGATTTATAATTGGAAGTTTCCAGTAATATTGCTTAATCTTAATTAAAAAGACATCAGTATAATAACTTCATATTTAAGTTCAATTACAATCAGAAACAGTTCTGTTAAATAAGTTACTGTAAATGACAGTTGAACAAGGAACAAATCAGAATTCGTTTAATTGATGCTATATATAAAGATATTTTATAAAAATAAAAATAATTTGCTTTTCTGAAGTATAAAATCGATCTGAAAGTATTACAGCCGAATTATAAAGTGCTGATATTTATAATACGGCCGCTCAAAAAAGATATGGTGGAAGTGTGCGTTAAATCCGAGCTTCATAAACGATTCGAAACTCTTCCCTTCAAAGAAAAGAGCAAGTCAACAGATTCAATAAAAATGCAGTCTAATGTGAAAAATTTTCCCTTTTGATTATACCAAGAGTTGCCAAGTATGCAAAAGCCTGTAATAAAGGAATGGAAGTCTGTTATAAGAAATTTCTAGTAATTGTCTTAAAAAGATATTATTAGTGGGATATTGGAGGAAAAGAACAGATTAAATATTTGAAGGTAGCGAAATTCCATTTGCAAATCAAGATTAATATTTTGGCAAATTGACCTAAATTGATTTACTAATTTAATTAATGTAAGTATTCAATAATATCATAAACTAGATTTCGTGCAATGAATAAAATATGCAAAGTTAACATTGTCCGTGCAAAAAAAACAAAAAGTTAATGACATGGTCTAAAATGAATATAATTATATTTATCAAGAGGAAATATTTAAAAGAGGCGTTTATATGAGCAATTTTTTGTCCAGAAGTTTAGAAAATCTAAGCAAGTTAGAAACTATATCTCTTCACTGTACCAGTTACATAAGTTTTCTTCAGGGTATAAGACAACTGACAGTAACTGACAATAACTAAGGGAAAAAAGCATATTTTTACCTCGTATGTTTTGCACGCCTGTAGAACATACAGAAAATCACCTATGAAATATTACCTATATAAAGGTACATTTTCTGATGTTTGCATGTTCTCCGTGATCTTTCAATCCGAAAAATTAAAGGAAGTTGCTCTAGTTTAGCCTTAAGCTTCGTCACTTCTTGGATGGGTCTCTTCTTCTGTCATTGTTTTACTAAAAGTGCGATTTATTGTCTATAAAACGCCAGCCTTAAATTAATAAACACTTAATTCTTTGCCACTTTTCTCTACAGCTCAATTTGTTTCAATATATCTGATGTTCAGGATCTTTAGTTTTGCAACAACGAAAACCTAATATATGAAAGCGTGAAGTAATATATGGAGGCGTACTTTCGGGCTATTTCATTGCTTCATACTAATTCACGAATCACCACTTACATACAGGCATATCTATTAATTAGATCTGTTTAAATATAGCGTGCCATTTTTATTCATTCTTGAGAGCAATCCTCTTACCCAGGAATATCTTTTGATGTGTAGGTTTTCGACAACATTAACTGGTACGACAATCCAGATCCTAATCCGCCAGTGCATTTCTAGCTGGTAGGGGAAAATGTCCGCTATTTGAAAAGGGATTTTAGACGGCCGTAGGGTAAGTTCCCTGCTGAGAATATACGGTTCTCGATAAAAACATCGGTCTGTGAAACTTGAGCGCCTGAAAACGTTATTCCAAAACGGCAAAATGTAAGATGCACCGTTGCCAAAATGCACCGTTGACCAGTAAAGTCTTCGCTTTAGCTTAATTTTTTTTGCTGTAGTTATTATTCTACAATGTGGACTTTTAGATAATAAAAGAGATTGACAGAGCGAAAAATAATGTAAAACAGTGAGTAATATTGTTGTAAAAAAATATTATTCATATAAATTGATTTATGTATGTTGAAAATTGGGTACATGTTTCAAAATGTTAATAACTTCCTAGCGGATAGAAAACAATAAGAGAGAATGGCACACCCCAGGGGACCGTTTCAGGACCAATACTGATTAAAATTATTATAAATAATTTATTAAAACTTCGAGTAAATGGCGACATATTTGATGCAGGTAACACTGCTATTGTATCATGGAATGATATGCAACAAGTGCTGTCAAGACTATTTGGAATTAGTTAAATGCTAATTTTCTAAATCTTATAAAATTCAATTTTTAATTATCTCTTACAGCGGATGGTCAGCCAGTTCAAGACAAAATTTTTGTTGTTCAAAAAGCATGCGAAATATCTTGGAGTTATGGTTGATTAAAAAGCTTGGAACACAATTCAGTAAATTTTACACTTTGCGTGAAGTATTCCAAGATAGCCACTAAAGTTCTGTTATCGAAACTACTGCAACAATTTACCGCAACGATATTTTTTTACATCGGGTATCGAATGCGGTTAATTCCAAGAAAGTGGCGCAGGGGCTTCTTGAAATTATATCTCAACAAATATCGTATGGACTATATTTATTATGGATAATTATTTGATAGAGTTAATTCAAAAACATTGCATTGTTCCCTTTATAATTTAATTATTCCTCAAAAATCTATTAATCTTCTAAATTAGTATTTAAGGGAACTGGATTATTCAATATCTGAAAACTATTTGCTTATGAAATTATAATTTTATGACATAGGTAACATAGTGAATATCAAACCACTTTTACTAGCAAGCAACTCTCGTAACCGCTTCATTAAACAGTTACACATGAAAATGTAACTTTGTAACTATAGATTTTAAGCGGGTTGCTAAAAATTAAAATTAAACAATTTGCAACTTCACTTCATACTTCAAAAACATAACATACGGTCCGTACTATATTTGTTGAGATAGAATTCCAAGAAGACTCCTGTGTCACTTTCTTGGAGTTAACCGCATTCGACACCCGAAGTAGAAAGACATTGGCGAAAATTTCAAGGCACGCACCTGCCGCGGTAAATTGTTACAGTAATTCTGATAACGGAACTTTATTGGCTTATTGTTTTCTTGGAATTCTATTTCAACAAATATTGTACGGGTTGCAACTTTATTTTATTTTATAAAGAAGAGGAAGTATTATTATTTGAATTTAATTTATATTTACACTGCAACTTTATTTCTCATAATTTAGACACAGCTTAAAATTTAAGCAGTATTAGTGCAATCAGCCCTGAATCTTTTGTAATAAAATAAGTTTTGAAATACAGTTTGGCCTTATTCCATCTCATACGAAATTCTGTTGTAAGAGTACCCAAACCCACCTACATGAGTATTATTTTCAAAGTGTATAATTTAAAAATATATTTATTAGATATATGTAAACGATTAATAGTATCATATTTCATTGAGTTTCCAATCGCCTCTTAAGATAGAAAGAAAATGTTCATGTACAAATATAAATAATTTTATCTATCCCATTACTTTTAATACCTGCCTTGTTCATCTAACGCTTAAAAAAATATTCAGTTTTATGTTCTAAGAATATAGCAGACATGTATTTTATTGGATCAGAAAGAATAGGATGGTTGTAATCAGATTACAACAACTCCCTCTCAACTGTTGGTAAATTTAACAACTTAATTAACAACTAACTGCTAACGTTACTCTTATAAAATATAAATTTTGATAATAGTGATTAACAACGACTGACCACGAAATTATCAACCCTACTCAGTGATTAATTTCTTCAGACCTTTGCGAGATATGTGTGTAAAACTAGAAAAAAAAGAACAAAAATGCCTTCCATTCCCTCCATTTCATAGGAATGGTCCAAAATTTTTCAAATACATATAACAGTTATAAATAGATGTATCCAAAAATTACAAAAAAATTAAAAGATGTAAGGAAACGACTTGATTTTTTTTGGGAATTTTTTGATCTTGAATATGTATAAAAAGTAAATATTTACTTTCATTTTTAACTCACTTTACTGTATTATTTTAAATGTTGTACAATTGTGTATTAAAATAAAAAATAATATAAATAAGTAGGTACTATGGATGTACTAAATGTGCCATAGAATTGTTTAATTACTTATTTCGAAGTTGAGGCATAAGTTTTCTTATTTTTCTTTTTGCCTCTTGGACTAATGTCAATGTGTTCGACGTAGTTCAGACCCAGTTGTACAAAACGTTATTCTGTTGCTCAATACATAAACATACAAGGACAATGGTCCTGCTTTGACACTTTGTGCCCATGGTGACATTTTATTGGTTTTATGGTTACAATATTGTTGAAGAAGAAAGAAGATTTTGTTGGTTTAATATCAACGGATTGTTGTTGGTATCTACGTTGTTCAGGTTAATAAAAATTTAAAAGTAAAGGTATTATACGGAATGTTAACACCAAGTGGAGGCAAAACATTTATTTCCCGGATTTTTTCGATGACTTGGCAACGTAGCTTTGGAGATCTAACGGCGGTGGGAGCCAACGCAAGGCCGGCATGTGCGTGTGCCAGCGGGCCAGAAAACGTGCTTAAATGAATGAGAGTTTGATTTACGCTGATGGCTGTATCGATTGGGTAGATGATAACTTTGTGTAGGTAATGGTTCCAGTCAGATGTATTTGGTTATGGAGCCGTGGAAACTGATGGGTTAACATTCTTTCTGGTGTACACCTCTCTAATTGGAGAATCGATAATAAATCGGATCGACATCCGTTGCTACATGTATAGGGTTGGGATATTCTCCACTTTATTGTTTTATGTCACTGACCAATTTCCTAGTCCCAAAAATGTGCTGCTTGTCTGGTGGAAAGTTCAAAATGTGTTTAAATTTGTGCATACATATCTACTTCCTTTCATTGTATACATATACATCTCTCTAATTAGCATTGAATGAAGGACAACAATTTATACAGAAATAATAACAGTTTGGTTGTTTTTGTCAAAAGTCGCACTATTCATAAAAACAACTGTAGAAAAACATAATATTAGTTGCATAAGGATATTCCGTACGAATCTGTATCATTCTAAATTCTCAAACAAATATTGTATCCATATGTAATCGCCGCTTAAGGCATAGGACATTTAAGGTAAATTGTCCAGTAAATGACGTGTTAGGCTGCTTATGATACCTACTAATGGTAACTTAAGCTTCTGAAAAATATAGTGTTTGAAGCTAACTTTTGGAGGAACATGACATTATTTCAAAACTGAATAAAAGACCGAACAATGGACATGATTAAAATCTTTATTGGCCCAGTTATAGGCGTATCCGTTAACCAGTAGTTAACAATAAGCATAAATTTATTTCTACTTTTTAAATTCAGTTCAAGCAGAAATATTTTTTTACCTACCTAAGTTCTGTAGAAAATATAGGTACAAATATTGAAATTATTTAATATTTGTTCATCAATACATTTAGCTTTTGATCTGATGCCGTGAGAAGCATCTGTCAGGGACTGTTTTTATAGACTTGCTTTCTCAAAAATTTAAATAATTCGACCTGTTTTCTATAAATAAAAGTCCAAGCCATTGTACGATATCAATGCAATTGATTGTCTTATGTCGTCCTTGTATGGAGTTTGAATTCTTATCTGTTAATTTTAAATTAAGTTTTTATGAAAAAAAGTCAGTTTTCGAAACATTATTTAAGTGATATGTTAATGAATGAATACTACTAATTTCCCTAGTGAATTTGAAGGCCTATACCCCAGATAAGTAATTTAAACAACTAAGTATTTAAGTAATACGTATTTATCAAGTTGTGCTGTACTTGAAATGTACGAATTTTATGGAAATTTTCTGTACGATGGAACGTGAGAGATTAACGTTAATTTCCGGTTCGAACCGAAACGGCCGGCGGCCCAACACTCCAAACTTTTCCATTAAAAGTCTTAATTTCACGAAATGCCAATGATGCGCATTAATTTTAGGATTCACGGTATTAACAACTCGGGTCGTATTCGAAATTTTTAGTTTTTGCCGGATTCGGTCCGATGTGAATTCCCTCAGCAGGTGTCTGGTCGATATTTAGAAAACACCGAGAGGTAATGAAGGAAATTACTTCCAACGTGTATTATTTCCGGGCCCTGGGAGTTTCCATATTTTTACACACACATGCATCTAGCCAGGATACAAAAAGAAATGGAATTACAAAAGACAAAATTACCTGTCGCGCTCTAAGTGGTCCTGTAAATAAGGGCCCCGCCTCGTTGTTCAGGTAGACGTCTACGCCAGCAGAGTCGGAGTTCTGTAACAACAAAAATATCTTAGACTGCTGCACATTTATGAAAATTCCTACCTGAAACAGAATTAGTTTGCGGTGATGTGAGGTTCTGTTGGTTGTTTATTTTGTGGCTTTCTCTATTTGCACCAATATTTAATTAAAACTATTATTCTCACGATGACAACAGCATGCAATTAGCAATTATTTCATTGTAAACCAGTGGTTCTTAACCGGTTTTCTTCGCAATACATGGGTTCCGCCAAAATGATGAAAACTTTTGGGATTAATTGCATGTAGATTGTTTACAAATTTGTATAGAATTTTTTAATTTTAAAGTGCATTAAAAATAAGCATTTTCAATAATCACAACCGCTGAAACTGCAAAACAATGCATAATTAAGTAATTAAAATTGTTAGAACTTGTTGAGAACTTGTGGAATCGTTCCAGAGACTTGCATACGTCATAAAAAGAAGTGAATAGTTTTGTCCCCTTTTTTGTTAACAAAAAATTGCACAGTTTGTGTCTTTTTCCATATAAGGAACAATTGTGTGAATTTTCACGACATGTGACAACGTTTTTACCGTGTAGAAATAACTACACCCACCGAATATTTCAACGATAATGTTACTTAGCAAGATGTGCACATTCCCGATGTTTCCCGTTTTCTATGTAGTACCCAAGTTTATTATTAAATTCCGATCCAGATCTATACAATCCTCAAAAAGGATGTAATTAAACGAGACTGCAATTTTCAGGGAGCCGAATCAGCGGGAATAATCGAATTAGCTCAGGCTTTGAATTGGAAAACGAAAAATAATTGAATATCCCGATTGATCTTTTTCTGAAAAATGGTAAGAGCTCTCTTTAAATCTGCATTAATTAAAATTTCTGAAGCTTTCCTTCTATGCATTTCGGTGGTTTTATTCGCCCATTCGCAGTTGGATTTACAGAACAAAATACACTTCTTTGTTCAGTAGCCATTGTCTCATTATGAAAACCTATTTTGAAAACAAAAGTTCACCGAAATATTTCACTTTACGGGAAAAACGTTTTTCTATGTAGTATTTCTATAGAGTCTAAATAGTTCCTTGGATCTTGACAGAAAGTACATAAAGAAGTAAGGGTATTTTTCTATATAGGTAAACTATTTTTCAAAAATGTAGGGAAACGACTGGGAAATATGTCCGTTTAAAAGGATATGGCAGATAAAAAACATTTTTTGCGACATCTTAAAAGTTTTTCGAAATATTTTATTCAGATTTTAAACTTACTATAGAGTATCTGAACAGTAATTTAGACAGTATTATTTAAATCTATAAATCTTACATATGAGGTAGCTTTACAGAAACCATTAACATTTTATTCCTAAAATTTTTCCCATTGTTAATTACCAATAGACAATATGCTCTACAAAAATTGTTCAGTTGTTTCCATGTGCTGCCGTCGGATTTGATCGATTATGGAAGTCATGTGAAACGTCAGCCAATTAGCAGCATTCTGGCTGTGCACGTGCACAAGATGCACAGAGTCAGCTTACATTTATGGTTAATTTTCTTAATTCATTTCTTCGAAAATAAAAGCATTTAGACCATCAGTTGCTTATTAAATGTCGCTCATTTTCGTGTTCTCTATCACCCTTTTCAAGGAGAACGCACTGATTTCAGAAACACCCTGCATACAATAATGCATTTTTAACTTAATAATTAATTTTTCAGCATAGATAGATTAGTATATTGAAATGTAAGACATTTCGAACAATTTACATAAAACAAGTAATTTAGTTATCTATTAGAAAAATTAGCAAATATTGCAAATGTTTCCTCATTTATTAATTTTTTTGAGAATTTGTTAGAATAAGATAAAAATAAAATAATTGGGTAGAAAATACCCACTACTCTTTACGCAACAGCATCTATGTCAAATTTTAAAATCTCTAAAGGCAATTTAAGATGTCCCTAAAAATATGGTTATCTACCATTCTCTTTTAAAGGGGTTTATTATCATCCACTTTCTGAAAAAAATGGGTATAGAAAAACCTATCCTTATTATTTGAAGTACTATTCGTAATGAAAATATCGAGATTTATGATGACCCTGTATAAATGTACATTCGTATATTAAAATACCATAAACATGTTCATAGGCAAGGGAAATATTTTGATTTTACATAATATGAAGGCATATATTGACAGCCCTTTATATTTTATCAACGTTTCATTTTTACCTGTTTTTGGCTCGATTATAGGTACCTATACGAATAATTTTCGCCATATGATGCATTAAGTAAATGTATATTTACAGCAATTGGCGAGCGTTCCTGGATCGAATACCAGGGTGTATAGGTACCAGCTGACACTTATTTTATTTGCCGTTTGCCATTCAGCCACCCAAACGTACTTTCTTAAATTAAACTGCAAGTATGCGTAATAATACATTTTCGAGAAATTATATATGCATGCGCTGTTTTCATACCACCTATATGATATCGTAGACAGCTAGTAAAAGAACTAATCATTGTATCACCCACGCTTATTTATATTCATTGCCTCGCTCCATTTTTGAATTACAAATGCGATGGAAGTCAGTTCTTATTTGGAAATGTATTAAAAGCCAAATCGACTTCGAAGAAGAATAACTAAAGTCTCAAATTGGATCGGAGAATTAAGGACGTCTCTTTGTATTTAGATATAGACTCCTCTATCTTTCTTTATTTGTAGTCCCAGAGTATACTCGTCTTCGTTAGACTGAGGCATGTCATATTCTTGGGAAGGCGACATATGACAAGCAACGTCTCTTGGCCATACTTACCCCCTTATTCAGCCAATTCAATATCTACCAGTCAGTTATTACTTTTCTGCTTTATCCGGCCTAGATGTAGGAGTAATCCCTGTAATATGGGAGATGAGGAGAGGATTATAGGTTACTACATTTCTTCAGGTAGAAATTATTTAGGTAAAAAATATGTGGCGCGGCTGTTGCACGGAGATTATACAAATTAAGAATCCTATGACATCTACAGGATGTTTATAACCCATGTTCCATTAAAAGCGCAATAAAAATGATTTATTATATATTTGAAAATATATAAAATTATGTACTAACTTATACACAGAATTTGAACTTTGAGAAACGCCAGAAAAATATCAATAGATATGCGTTCTAAAGTTAACAGTACTTTTCAGAAATAGGTGTTTCTAGTGAGGTCATCTATTGACAATTACATGCGTTGGAAAGGTAGATCCTGCACTGACGTACTGTCAATATTTACGAAATTTGCTATTGCGTTTGAAGTGGCATATATTTGTGTCATAGGTATAAAAATGAGCATCAACAAACTAGAGCTAATATTAAGTTTTGTTTTAAACTTGGTAAAGATTATGGTGTTGATTGTTTATCCCGTCGCAGAATTCCAAGACATATACGCGGTTTAAAAACGGTTGGCCAACCGAAATCCGTGATCATAGCAGATTTCGTCAAAACTGTGGGTGAATTCAAATATCAGCCAAATCTTCATTGAAATTCATGGAATTGGAATTCAAAAATCATCTCAAAAACATTAATTATTGTATTTTGGCCGAATATTTGGGCTATCAAAAAGTGTGTGAACGGTTTGTTCCGCACAAATTTGACTGACGACCAAAAATTACTCAGAATTCAACACATTCGAAGGACATCATCAAGCTGGCTAAAAAGGACAAAAATTTCCTTTACAAATTGTGACTGGTGATGAAACGTAGTGCTTTCAATATGATCAAGAAACCTAGCGCCAAAGTGCCGAGTGGAAGGCGCTAGACAAGCCAAAACCCAAAAACGCTCGTTTGGAGAAGTCAACAGTTAAGACAATGTTGATTAGCTTTTGCGATTCCAATGGCATTATCCACAAAGAGTTCGTTCCACCAGGCCAAACTGTTAATCCACAATTCCTTCTTTGCTCTTAAAGGTTTAGTGTATCGTATTCATCGTATTCGGCGATATTCTTATTGCGCAGAAGGCAGTTGAGGTTTGTTGCGAAATAATTGGCCATCTCATTGATCAACACTGGTAACTTATATATTTTAACTCTCAACCACCGTATTCGCCTGATTTGGCACCATGCGACTTTTGCCTTTTCGGAAAATACATTTGCCGATGAAGGGAAAGCATTTTATGGACGTAGCAGCCATCCAAATGGCTTATGCTGGCATTCTTTTAGGCCGTACAAATCGCTGTATTGAATTGGAAGGGTACTATTTTCAAAACAATAAATCGGTTTGCAAAAAAAATGTTGTTCTTATTTTTAGAGTCTTGTTTACTTTGGAACACACCTATTCTAATAATTCTTGTCCAATATTGTTAAAATATCAGGAAACCTAATTGCTCTAATTGTGAGTCTAGTAATAAAAAAAGAGTGGTCAATTCGATAAAACGTTTTCTGAATATCTATTTAGAAAACGTACACCTACCCTTGACTACCCTTGTCTAATAAAAATTAACTAAAACTTGCCCGATTAGTTAAGTGTTTTTTTTTTTAAATACAGGAAGTTCGATAATTACAAACAATATCATATCAGATTTTTCATACCTTGAAAATAGCATATCTAAGAAAATTAGTAATAGTTTAATAATATTTACTTCTTAATGTTCTATCTATATATACTATTTACAAATTGGGAGAGAATATTTGAGGAGTGACAAATCGAGGTTCGAAACCTCGATTTGCAAAAGTATTTTTTGCAAATAGAGTATATTATTTTAATATCTGCTGCTTTACCACAATAATAGGAAGAAACATTTTTGGAAACGCTGACTTCGATGCACGGCTGGTCTGATTACAACTTGCAAGTGTACATACACAAATCGTTATATATAAAAATGTGTGCAAAGAACTCAATGGCCATTTTAATTCATTGTTACTATATCGAAGGGCCATTTTAGTAAGTTTATTCGTACTTATTAACCCACAAACTGTTCTTTTTTTTCACAAAAAGGAAACGTCCAGACAAATGACTGAATTTGTTCACTAATAATTTTGCTTAAATTTTAAACAATAAAATACACAAGTTTCTGTAACGAAAACTAAAGTGGAACTGAGATAACCTATAAAACTATCAACTTTCTATGTACTAAAAAAATGACAAAAAGCGAACGGAGCGCTATCTATGGTCTCAATTCACCTTTAAGAGAAAATCCAGAAGTTCCCAATAAGTTTTGGCAGTTTTGACTATTATTAATATTAAGTTATTGGTTATTGGCTCTGGTTATTGAAAATGCTTATTATTAATGCATCCTACTTACCATTACATAATCTCCAATTTTGTAAACACCCTGTAAGACGATTCACCGCCTTCAAAGATATTTATTTTTTAATTACACATTTCCTGAATATTATAGGCTCATATCGCACACCCACGAATTTAGTCCAAGAGACCCGGAAATTGCCTACTTCCTTTCTCTTTTTATCGGATAGTCTCTTTGATTTTTTGAGAATGCAAGCATAATGGACTAGAAATTTGTACTTGACGTAATCTTCACGCGCGAACTAAATTTAATGACGCCTAGGTTGGCAGTCCCTCTAATATTTCGCTCCACATCAACCTTAATCTTACGGGGATTTAGGGTAAAGTTTGCAGTTGACACTTTCCTATATTTGTGAATGCCGATAAGACGCAATTAAATCTGCCAAAAGCGAAAGTTCTACAGAAACGGTGATATGGAGTTTCCAAGAATGAGGATCTGCACAAATCTTTGAACTTTGATACTAACATACACGTACAAATATTAAAAGTTGTTCCATATTAAAGTTCACTTTTTTGCAACAGGTTATAATAAGGGATACATTTAGAAATCATAGAAGCATATTTTAACACTTCGGAGTAATTGATCTACAGTAGGTACATCTGCTATTAAAAAATAGGGTCTTCATATTACTTATATTCTGGTTGTAGGAATATAAAATACGCATATTTAGGTATCCGAATGTCCTTACGTTTGCCTGCCATTATTTTAATTCATTTGAATATAAAAACTGCTGTTAAGTCAGGTCAGTTCCCTAAGAGAAAATGCGAAGCATATAAATATAGGGTCATATTTTTCTACTAACACACAATTTAAATGTGACTTTAGAACATTCCTTTTAAGACTTCCCTGCGCTAACATAGTAAGTACCTACAGGACGTGACCATAAAAAGAATAATAAAGCCTTCCGGTGACTGTTGAAACTTGAATAATAAAGTATTGTTATAATATATGAGTCCTTCATAAGAATTTATCATGAAAACTCTTTATATTGAGAATTTTTATCTGCCGTATGCAGCCTGTCGGAAATATTACCTTCTGTATATTTATCTTGCCATTTTTGTTATTCATTATATTAATTTTTTATTAGCTGTAGTATCGAATGGGGTTGTTTCCCATTTTCTACAATATTCTTCAAAAAATTTGTATAAAATATTTACCATGCACATCGCTTATTGTTTTTATTTTCAATCATTTTGTGCAAAAAAGATACACAAAATATTCCATTTTAAATTAAAGAAACACCCAACGAAACACTATAAACAAAACAGTGGTAGCTATTTATTGACTATTTTATAAGGATTTTGTTCATATAGGTGTGCTTTAATTTGATTAGCAAATTTGTCAAAATATTCGAAATGAATACAAAAAATTCAAATCAACTACCTACATATGACTCAGTTTTGACATCTTACGGAAATATAGCAGTTTGAATAAGATATGTTGAATGTTTTTATTTTTAGTATCCTCTGAACCAGTTGAAGCAGCAGTACGAAATTCAGTGTACCTTTTTGGCAATTGATGATTCGTATTTATACAGCGTCATAAAGATTTTTTTTGCCTCTTAAAAATACAAGTGTAGCATTTGAGTGATGGTACTGACAATGTTGTTTTTCTTAAAAAACTGATAAGGAATATGGTTTTCAAGTTATATTAAAAAGTGTATACACAATAATTATTACACATCAAAGAGATCTGTAATGTCTACTTTCACATACAAATATAGGTATATTTCTAAATAGGTACTAAATAACTCGATTACTATGGAATACAACAAATACAGCTTGTTTTTCACTTTTTTATTATGTGCCTTCAGGAGGTCTTAAACAGCCCCATAGCGAAAGTTGTGCTGTATGATTTCTTATGACCCACTGTACCTACAACAAAAATGGTACGAAATCGGTACACCTTGGTCGTCTATATGTTAAGATTTATCTTAATCGTCCAGTTCCTTCTGCCTGTGCCTAGCGGCTCAGGAACGGTGGAACATTTGGTAAAAACCATATCAGTTCCGGAAGCCTAAATAATTCCATTCATTAAGTAGAACAGCAAATTTTATAGGTTGTGGGAGAAACCCTGGAACTAGTGTTAGGCGGACTGCAGTTGATCTAACTATTGACCACAAGTGTTTGGAAATGTCGTTGCTGACATCAACAACGTTTTAGTTTAAATACCTGGATTGGCATTCCAAAAGACAGGCTATTGCCTATCAGTTAATCTTAAGTACTAAGTAGTTGAATGAAACTTAGAATAAAGACGGATTGTATGTGGTAAATAAGTTTTAATGGCCACCTAAATCGCCACACTTGAATATACTGGACTTTTTTATTTGAAGTTATTTTAAAAGTTTGATGTATGCAAGACCTGTTGAGAAGTCCTGCAACAGAGAATAGAAGAAGGGTGCAATACATTACTTTTATTTTTAACACCCTGTATGCAAGGAACGAATTGATAGGAACTTTTTTTTCGTCAGTGAGGACATTAAAAGAGTTCATGTTTTGCAATTTTCTCAAAAATGCTGTTCGGAGTATATTTCCGAAAACTACTGTTGAAAAGAAGATACTTCTGAATCTGCGCCCGTGAAAGGGCAACTTGTATTATATTTCCTTAATTATTTAGAAATTTTCTCTAACCCTATATAAACATGTAGTAGATTAGAAATATTTTTGAGGTTGTTAATTAGTAAATAATTACTAAAGGTTGGCGTGTAAAATAAATGTTTTAAATGGGTGTTCGCTGCAGTGCTAATTCGTGACGTCATTTAGTGCGATCAAGTATCGAAATGATGACAGCTCGACAGTCAAATTCACTGCTTCGTGGCTCCCCGCATGCCCGGTTCTTTAGATTAGGTTCCGTCTCGTCGGCATGGGCATTGTAGACTAGACCGTTTGATGGCTGAAAAGCAGGTCGTTTTCTCAGTCTCAATAAATGACGTCATAATGCTTGAACACGTGACAGAATTTAGATTTGTACAATTTTAAACATGTATAAATAATTTGTAGCACTATTGTCGGTTGATTTGGTTAACCCGTCTGGAAGATATAAACAAAAACTGATTTTTTTACGAAAACACTGTGTTTTTGCTTTTAAAACTTTAATTTTTTTTTAACACACTGTATTTCTTCTATCCTCCCATTTTATACATTTTAGATTAGATTATTCAGCCTGCACTAAATTACATGTACTGATCAATCGATAAAAAATACATCAATACTCTCCTAGAGGGTACAAACTCGCCGTCCAACTAGCGAGTGCTATTGATGGCTAGAACTAATACATAATCCATGCCGAATGTGAACCCTTTCTCTTCATTCTTCGGCGATCGTTCCGAAAGCAAACGCACCTGGCTCTCTTCTAACAAAGAATCACTGTGTCATTCAACTTGGCGTTATCTGCCATGGTGGCAGTAGGACATTCAGTCAGGGGAACTTAATATAAATTGGATATCGATTTTCGTTAGGACTGGGTACCGGGAGGAAGGGGATGTTAGAAAGCTTCGAAGGGATTTTTTACAAGAAAAATTTAATAAAGGTTAACTTTTTCGATATGGTTTATTGATTTATTACATTTCCCTGCTGTCACAGAAATAATAAAGTTTAAAATTCATTAAGCCAAGTTTTTCCAGTTAATTGGTTAGAAAATCTTGAGTAGGCTAAAAAAAATAGTTTTTCCAGTTGATGACTATTAAAAAACTTCTAGTTACTTTTTAGTTGTGTTAACCTGTTCATATAGTAGAAGTTAACTAAACGTGTAATAAATGTGACCGACTGTAACGCGTAAGAATGAAAAGCAACTGCAGTATAAATTACAATATTTTGTAAAAGAGATGCCACTATACCTATAATTTTCATAAAAATAACCATTTGGGTTATTGAGTTGTGAGAACGCGTTGTACCAACTGTCGATTACATGATCGAATATACCCTCAATTTGGGAACATCATTTACGCGAAACTGACGATTTGAAACACTATATATAGAACATTGTTGTTTATATACAATTTAGGATTATTTTTACTCCTACTTATTTCTTTTATCCACGTCATCAACAGTTTGGAAGGAAATAAAATAAAAATTATAACTTTTAATAAATTATTATATGTGACACTGAAATAACTGTTATATAGGTTATATTACAAAGTTCCTCTAGCCTGCCTTAGGTCACCCATCCAAATTCCAGCTTGCGTCCGTGATGCTTACCTCGGCAGATCGAAATCCACCGGCCAAGACACCCGGCTAGGCGGTTCTGTGGTGTGTTTTATATTGTTTTTTTTTATCCATGAAAGAGGTGTGCGAACCTGTACTACCGACCTTGTCTCTAATCCGTAGCGTAGGTACCTGTACGACTGTACGGACTCAAAATTTCAAAACTTTGTATTTGTATTTTTCCTATTCGTCTTTTTTTGTCTGGAACATTATATATTCGATGGAAACAAAAAGTTCTGTATTGTTCTATTAATAAATAACCCATTCCTTTCTTTTTATTAACACTTACAAGAATCAGTGTTTTTACTTACAGGCCGACACAAATAAGATTGCGTCTGAGACAGGTGCACAAATGTGCACTGGACACGGCTCAGGCAGGTGCTATCCCAAATCCCCGCGACTGTCTTATTCCTTCTAGTCGAATGTGTTCTTTCTTAATCACATGCAGCTTTGCCTGAGTCAGAAAGGCAAACTTATTTGTATCGGTTTGTACAAGTTGTTCGAATACATTTGTCAAAAAAGAATTTTGAAAGATAGCCTCTAATTTACAAAACCACTACAAAACTTTTTATAATATGAAACTAATATTTTCGAGTCTTGAAGGCGAATGCTCTTGTCTTGAAGTTTTGAGTAATGGTACTAGGAACCACTATCTTTGAAAAAATAACACAAGAAATAAGTTACAAAAAATCGTAAAATTAAGTCTTACTTAAAGAAAAAGAAGGCTGGGAAACCTAACGAATGTTGAGTGTCCATCATTAACACATGCCTCTATGAGTGACGTACACATTCAAGATTACCTATCAGTTCTATTATACAATTTCTTAGATCCTCCATACTGCCGATTGACAAATCAATGTTACTTATTAAAGTTTAGTTTAAGTTTTTAAATATCCCAAAAAATAATCTAGGGGATTTATGTCCGGTGTTCTAGGGGACCACAATTAGTTGTATCAATTATATACATTCTGTTCAAATATTTGCGAATTGTTAAATTCAAATGAGGTGGTGCTCTGTTATTTATCATAAACGCAGATTAAATGAAACATCAAGAAAGAACGGCAGTTGATTCCATCGGAAGTCACGGAAAAAAGAAAATCAGTTACGTAGGAACGTAGGTACCATTTTTTTCTCAATAAATGATAGGTGCGTTGACCGATGGGTCAGAAATGAAGCTTTCTACGAACTGCTATTGTACCAAATGTTTAGAACATAAACGAAAGGTTCTTTCTTCTTTGGATTAATTGAGGGGGAGGGTCACTTAATTCTCTTAATACATTACCATGTGAAAGAAAATGAATCGTCATGATCATAAATTAGCCTTAGTTAGTAACGAAAAATGTTGATTCATCTGCTTTTGCAGACTAAGGTTTCTATGGCCAAGAAACTTTTTAATAGAACTTGATGGGTATCGATATATTTTGCAGATCTGAACCGAATAGCCACAGCTCTAAACCGACTTGTCTAGTTTTGGTGTTTGTACGCATGAACCCCACGACAATCTGTAAAATGGAACGTAATCGAGTTATTTCTATGGGATGTGGGACGTTCGCTTTTACGTTAAGTGATCTATAAATCAGGCTCAAATCTTATCCAGTTTGTATGTTTTTTCAAAGAGGCCCCTCGGAAATTTCTCTATAAAGCTGTTTTACCTACAAACTTGAGCAAAAGTGATTATTTAGTATCGCCGCATATTTGTCCAATTTGTTACGTGGTTTTCAGAAATAGGTCTACCTTAATCTGGTTATGTTGAAATTGTGCTTTTCTTATTTAGGAATTTGAAATTAAGCTTTTTAGTACACGCTTAAAAATGTACTTCTATTATTTTAAGGTTCAGTGTCTACCATTCGCTAGTACCTCAATTAAAAAAACGAATTCTGAATATAGACTTGATAATTTATTTTTCCTAAATAATTCCTTCAGTAACTTTCGGCTCATTTCTTATTATTTCTTTACTTTATTTATTTATTACACGCTTTACTTACAGCATTTTTCTTTTTCAGCAGAAGACTATAACAAATCTGTCCGTATGCAATATGCAGCACATTGAATTTAAATAAATGAGGTAAGTAATTACATATTACTACCTTTTAGTATTAACAGATTGAGAAGCAAAACAATACACGATGCAAGCCCTATATGTTCACGGATGCTTGACTTTTTGCAAGTTGAACCTTCATAATTAATGTCAGTTTCCTCTGTATAACAAGCCTTCCGATATTTTTTGTCACATACTCATATGCATAATATATTACACATTTTGTGTACATTAAAAAAAATTCTCGGGCTTTCCGCTTACACCGGAAACCGTGCATTAAAATGTTTAACGGTACATTAAAATCCAATTAACTGAGTAGTTGATTGCATTTTAAAACACAATAAATTATTATAATTAACGAGTTATCGACATTTAAGGTGTAAGTAACCTCTCTGCGTCTTTTTTTATTGGCAAGTAAAATTGCCATGTCAAAGTAGGTACAGTTTAACCAATTTTATCTCGTCTTTTGTTGAATAGTTAATTTTAACTATTTTCAATCCAACCAACCAATACCCTTTAATTTTTTTAAAAAATATCTACCATTCACATAGACAACATCGTTATATTATGACTAATTTTTTTTTATCAAAATGGTATAGCTACTTATTAACCGTAATTGTTAAATTCACATTTTCAATACTTTTTTTCTAATTTAATTGTGTATTTGTTCTATATTGAAAATAAATTTTAAATGCACCATAATGATTAGTTAAGGAAGGGTTAAGAGATTGATTTTATAAACTTCAATTTAATTAGCAATAAATATCTTTCATTAGAGATAATTGTTCAAGAATAAATACATACATAGCAAAGTAGAGGTGTTTCAATATCTCATGAGCCGCGAAATGCGCGAAAGGCGTGGCGTATCCGCATAATTCTTCTAATAAGCACGTTGTGAAAACATTGACTCAGAACTAGACCATGTGCATCATTACAAGTAGAAATGAATTAAGGCGCTCGGCCATCAATAAAGTCAACTGGCGAACGTTCGTTATATATATATATATATTTGTATTGTTTAAATTAAAATAATAAACAATAGGGTATTTTATTATGATATTTGTAATCGGATCAAAAGCTTGCTTACGCTACGAGAGCTCGAGAGAGACTGTGAATAATAGGTGTAATGTTTTTAAGACGTAGAATTATTTAGGCGACGCGACGATCGGAATTATGTTTCTGCGCATATGAAGGTCAAAGCTCATAAGATTTTGAAACACCTCTAACACTTCGAAATTTTTTCTGTTCTCATATACTTGTAGGTTATTAAAATATCTAACATTTAACCCAAGAGGTTATTTATTTAAAAATTATTTTTCTTCCAGTAAGTATGGCGGAAATATAAAATTAAATAAAAAAAAATGGTATACCTTGATCATATAAAAAAAATCATCATTACTACGGTTTTTGTTTTTTCTTTCTTTCTCGTTCGCAGTGTAGGTATATTTCCGTTATATGTAAGTATACTTATACCAACCTGTAACAAGTGGATAATATATGGGAAGGCTTTTAACTTTTTTTAATTGGTATTCCTATCTTAAGATCAGCTTCGTATTAATGATTTATATAAACAAATGGAATCGCGCCTTTATCTCATAGCCCATATAGGTAAACAAACTAAAGGACCATGATATATGTACATTATTTATAATACATTCAAACAAGATAAAGGAATGTTCCTATTCCGAGGATGGATCCACCTGCGTCGACTTACCCATCTTAAATGATTCGTTAAGACCGGCCATCGGACAAACAATCCTTAATTATCCAACCAGACCTTGGCCGTAAAATATGTTGGCAGACCATTAAGAACGGACCTAAATAAGTCATCTCGGAGCGTTTCTAATTTGCCTAGGCCCCAACAATGGTCATCCGAAACCCCTACCAACCCGAACAATAAAGGATACCCCAGGTAGTGGAGGGCCATCATGACTAGACGATTCGGAATGACATATGGGCGCACGAAGGCCCCCTTTTCTTCCACGCCACAATGTGCAATCCGGCCAGCGTTGCATTCCTCGTCCGAAAAATAAGCACTCTTCGTGGCTTGAAAAAACAGACTCCATAGAAGTGAGTTTCGCTCGCCGAGGGGCACAATGAATCGGTTTAGGGTGGGTAGCACACATACTAATCATTTTTGGAACCCTTGTCATGCTCTCTAAGCATCGATCATTAAAAATGGCCGACTGCGGAGGCTTCATTTTGTTAACAGCAAAGAGGGCCGATAGTTATGTGCATCTTTTTCTACACACGGCCGAATCCGCTTTCGTAGTCCTGTGCTGGCTGGGACCCTAGGCGAGTAGGCGAGAACTTAGTATATTGTCGTCTTTTTCACGATATTAGGACCCCACAGCTTGGGAATCGGGATATTAGATAAATGTGTGACTAACACCCCGATGCCGTTGGGGAGATATAAGTGGTTTAATTTCCTTCCATTGGAGAGGTCTTATTGTTTAGTATTGGTGTGCGATATATTCCTATGATGCTTATTAACAAATAAGAAATAATAAATACTTAGTTACACAGTATAACAGTTGAGACAAACTTTAAAGAACCGTCAAAATACATAGAACAAGGGTAAGTAATTTTTTCCCAAGATATTTCTTGAGGGATTTAATATATTTCAGAGACGAGATATGAAACAGCTTTTGTTTCAATTATTCAAGAACAATTCAATCTTGGTAGGTACCTACAGTGCAGTTGCTTCATAGTACCTATGTGATTACTTACGTGAAATATTTCAATCTAATCACCGCACCGTCATAAATAAGTTTGCGTTTCGGACTCGGGCAGAGCTGAGCGAGAGTGAGAAAGAACGCATTCGCCTAGAAGGAATAAGACGCGGCGATTTCAGACTGGAGAATTTGCCTTGCCGTGTTCAGCGCGTATTTGTGGGCGGAATTATCTCAGACGCAAACTTATTTGTGTCAGTCTGTAATAGTTTAATGGGACTTATGATAGGTTTGAAGATTTGGATAAACCGAGAGATAAAATAATTCCAAACAAAAACTTCTTTAGTGAAAACAAAAATCACAAGAACATTTACGCTGTTTTACTGGCTTCCATTTTTTTCTCTCTATGTTTATTTGTTATAAAATTCGAGGTATCTCTGGAAATGCAGAAGTGTAGAAGCATTTTATAAATATGGCCATTCAACCTTTAAAATTTGGCTACCATTTCCGTCAGAGTAAGATAACCACAACAAATGCGAGGTCTGTTCAGAAAATAACCGAACTTTTTGAATGCGCGCTAATGAAGGTATTTAGTGATATGCGGTTAGCAGCACTGCGTTGCGCATAACCTGCTCTTTAACTACATGTTCTGGGATTGTTGATGTCTCATTAGTTTTCGTGATTGTTATTTGAGAGCAACGTGTTTAAGTGTTAGCGACGATTTTTGAAATGTGAGATTTTCTGGAACAATGATCCAACGTCAAATTTTGCGTGGAACTGAGGAAAGCTTTAACCGAAAGTTTTCAACTTCTGAAACAAGCTTACGGAGATGATGCTCTGGGTCGTATGCAATGTTACAAATGGTTTTCATAATTTAAATGTGGTCGTCAGTCAGTTGAAGATGATCCTCGACCAGGAAAGCCTTCGACTTAACTGATGACTCGCACGTTCAGAAAATCAAATATCTAGAGCATGCAAATCGCCTGTTGACTGTCAGAAGAATTGCAGAAGAGGTTAGCATCTCAATTGGGCATGACCCAATTGAGAAGCATTCAAAGGATCATAAGGTGAGACGAAAGCTGAGTTTACGGCTACGACATTGAGACAAAAGTTCAATTATCACAATGGATGGGCAAAGAATCTCCACGCTCCAAGAAAGCAAGTCAGTCTCGATTCAATGTCAAAGTTATGCTCACCGCCACCATCAAAGCAAAATCGTCACAAACTTTAAAGGCCATTCCAAATGAAGCTATCCAGGACAGCTTCGCGAAATGAAAACATCGCTGGGAAAATTGTGTGAATAGGGACGGGAGTACTTTGGAGGAGCCAAAGATCAATAATGTATAAAATTAAAAAACCTATGTTCGGTTATTTTCTGAACAGACCTCGTATATGTACTTATATTTTAAATATATTTGAAAATTATAACTCTAAATTAGGGAAAGCGTTGAACAATCGGCACTAGACAAACATGGAAAAACGTCATCATTAAGGATCAAACGATGATCTGTGTGTGTACTTAACTTAGATTTAAATTTTTTGAACTTCAGAAATAAAAACATGTAAATAACTTTTATTCTTTCTTCATGATGTAGTTACTGCTGCCATGCAATACCTTTTTTATGCAAAATTTTTTCAGTAGTTATCACGCCCATACGCCGGCCATCACTCTCGGACATATCCTAGTAAATTGTTGATACTATTATTACAGCAAATACAATTTGTGCTTGGAAACGTTTTGAATCAGAAAAAAAAAGGAAAACAACAAAATCACGTATTGCCGATTTTATTTCTATCTCAAAGCCTATTATTCAAATGTTAAAAAAATTATTATGGCATCTGTAGACTTATAGTTGATATCGTAACTGAGAAACTAATGGAATTGGCTTAGGGAGACTGACATTATCATGAGGTGCTTGTCACGTTTTCATAAATTCTTTTAACATTTCAGTTGTTTAAACAAAAGTTTGAGCTAAAATAAATTGTCGATTTTCAGATTTTCGAGTAAGTAGGTATATCCACCAATTATTTTGTAATTAATCAACAAACCTCCGAATGAATTTAATCGACTGAGAAGAGCATACTTAAACTAAGTACTCGAATTTTATTTCCGGTTTCTCTTGTAAAAGGTTTCATAGTAATCTGGACAAAATATCTCGAACTTAGAAATTTATAGACCATTGCATTGAAATCCTCTACGGTACCCTTGCACAGCTAACGATGGAAAGTATTTGCATATTCCTAAGCTCCATTGTTAAAAACAGTTTTACTGCCTTTCTGTCAAAGAGGAGATTAACGCGAGCTGTCTAAGTACTTTCCGAGAATTGAAAGTCCTTTCTAGTTCGGACCAAGGGGTATCCCACCCCAAGCTACAGAGAAAGAAAAGAAAGAAAACAGATAAATTGCGCACGGACTAAGGAAGGATACTTTATGTAATTTCTATTTTAGGTTTTCAAAGAATGAAGGACTTATGCTGGGCGTCTTTCGTTTTCTTAGTGTTTCTTTTCATTGTTTTTCACTGAATTTTGCTGAAAACCATCGTCATAATATAAAAACTGAAACTGATGTGAGTAATTTGATGGAATTTAATATCTCTAAAACTGGCAAAGAAATTGAAGAAAATCGTATCCTGTTAAAGATTATTATTAAATTGGTTGTCTTTAACAGAAAGTGAAATTTATTAATTTTGTATCTTAAACGCCGTTCAAGGTTTTAGGTAGAAAACTTTTATCCACAGCTGTAGATTTTAGCATCTGTCTAGTCTGTATAAAATGATTTTTGCAAGAAAATCTGGTAGAAGTAAGGCACTTACTATACAAAAAGTACTTACTGATACAGTCTTGATATGAATATTTGGTATCTTGTTAACGAAAATTCAAAATCAAAACTGTCGTTGGTAATAGATTTTAAAAGAAAATAGTTGACAAAGGACTAATAGATGATAATATTAAAAAACTTGTAAAGCTGAAATCAAGTTAGTTCAATTGAATTTTCTAACTCAACGAACACATGGCATATACCAAAGGCTTAACCTCTGTACCTACAAAGAAAACTGTTTAAACCCTCCTTACATTTTTTGTTTTTTTGTCCTTTTATCAATATAAAGTGGTTTTGTTAAAATGAAATACATAACCTAAGAAAAATTCTTCAGCGAAAACATTCAAGTTTCCCCCTATTGGATCTATCTTATTTCGTACCAAAATGTACTAACGAACTCTTAATAACCTGACATCCTCAGTTTTTTAGGAAATGTCTTTTCACTATTTTGAAGATTACATACTTGATTTCTTCGTTTTTTTATTCAATTATGGAATTATAATTTGCTAAAATGCCGCTTCTTATGTTTATAAAATATACATAAATATGAGATTTTAATTTGAACCAGAACAATTTGAATAAATTCATATCCTGGTTAAAGCTGAAATTGATTTTTAAAACTGTTTGTTTAACATAGTGAGTCGTTTTGTACTGATATTTAGAGAAAATATAATTCGAACAAAGCATTAAGTAGATGCTGTATTTACATATCTGAAGATACCTACCATTTTAGATAAAAACCTTTGTTCAAAAGGATATAGCTTCCTTTCTGGGTCTGTGAAGAACCATATAAAGATTCTTCTAAAGAAAAACACAAATTCTTCTAATTGTTCTTAAAATAAAGCATTAGCCGTTTTCCTTTTACAGCAAATCTTAGCTACCCTAACATAATCTTACTTAATATATTGTTTTATTTTCTTATTTTAAGATTAACTAAGTTATTTACCTCCCCCCTTACCTACGTCAAGTCTACTGTTTTTCTGGCTTAAATTAAGAATTTTGTCGAAGTTCTTAAAAATACAAGGTCATATAGATGTAGAGGTTAAGTTTATTGTTTATTTCACAAAATATATAATAGTTTATTTGATATTTGGTGTTTGGTTTTCTTGCCGTTTTGGACTGGGGAATCCTCGTTGTTTTGAAAAAAATGTTAGTAAGCCTAATAGATCCCGTAACAAAAATTAAATAAAGGAAGCCCGTACACTTGAAAGTAAGAAAAACATTGAAATATTTAAAGCAATTTTACATTTTGCTTTTACAGTTGACATATTATGCACAAGAAATGCTTGGTATATCTTGCTGAGTACCTACGATTAACGCGAGTTTAGGAGGATCAGGAAATAGAAATGGGGGTTATGCATTGTTATGATCTGATGACATTTTTTGACAAAAGAACGAATCTCCATGTCCCTTTTCTCAAATTAGTCCAGCTAAGATTATGTAAGAAAACTGAAATTTAGCCAAGACAAAAATTGGTAAAAGGAGAACAGCTTGTTTTGAAGACTGATTTCTGCATCTTCTAATCAATAGATGATTGGATTCTACTTTATTAACATGATTCAGAAGCACTGTTGTTGATTTTAATTAACATCAGAAAATTTTGATGAAGTCAGTATAGAATTAAGATGGATTTACAAGTGAAATGCATGATTTAGCGATCTAGATTGAGGAATTTAAGGAAAAATACTATTTTTTACCTCCACATGTTGTGTTATTGATATGTTATTGTCTGTTGAAGGTATATTCACCTCTTTCCAATTTCATGAGAGATTCAAAACCAATTCTTTGGCAGATATATTTTCTTCAAGGGATCACAGGTTTTTAAAACTCTCCGTCGTTCAACTCTCTTCTAATCACTACTATTCTATATGTTCACAGTGTTCACCCCTCAGTTTCGTAAAGACAACTCTGTGCGATAGGTGTAAACTGTTTTTTTTACATAGGTATCTGATGACCTCCGAGTTTTATTTCTTGTAACTCCCGCGTCTCTTTTAGATGGTTTAGAGCATTGGGCCGACTCCACAGCCAGCCTGTTTCATAGCCGCAGTCGGAAAAGAAAGCAAACAGAAACAACGTAAATAAAGCGGCAGCGGCAAGGCGGCGACTCGGCTTCGCATTTGGATAGGAAATGTTCGGATGTTGTCGGTACTAGGTCAGTGGCCTTTGTCAGCTGATCGATTGTTGTATTATAATCGCGATCCGCTGTTACATGCTACACGCCAGAGTGCATCTCGAAGCCTCGTTTGGTGTTGAAGTGCTTCTTCTATGGGTCCCGAGTTCATGTCGTACCTTTGTCCCATGGAACGGTTGTGCATTGGAACGGTTCCTATTTTTTTTATTTCTGTGCGCAGGTATTTGAGTACTTGAAGAGCGTTGACGAAAAGAACGAAGTGGCGTTTATATACTCGTCTGAACTTTATAAATAATTTAGTTCTGGGTTTATTAGCGTTATCTAAAATAATGGTGGAAAATTAGAAAATTGCTTCACATTTTATTGTGTAATGTGCAGTGCAAAGTGGAATAAGTTCCTTTTCTGTCTGTTGGCTCACATTTACTATCAAACTTTATTTTTATTAGATTCGGTGAATAATTTTTTATACAGAGTGATTCAATTAAGGATGCTCACGTGGAAACTTCGGAAAGAGAAAGAGGTGCGAGTTGGTCGAAGTGTTGCGTAGTGATAAGCGCTCTTGAATAATGTCTTCAGTTTCTTTAACTTTCATAGGTCACTTGACTTCACTTTTTGTCTATTTTTAATAACTTTGTAACTATAAATAAATGTCAGAAGTTTTAAATTTAATTTAAATTAATTAAAACTTTCTTAAACCTAAATTTTGGCCGACTTGGTTTTACATTTCCCTATAAATGTTTCAATTCTCTTTTTTTATCGATATTAATATACCAGTAGCACCTTCAATATAAGACCTTAACTCAAAAAACCGATGAACTGAGATAATAAATGTTAAAGTTTCAGTATACAATAAAAGAATTTTTTGAAAAAAAAAATAGAAAGTATGATAAAAAATTTTTGCTACGGTCTCAACCTAAAATTATATAACTTATTAGTCAGCTTACTAGTAAATAAGGATTAGGTAGTACAATTTAATATAATAAAATATAAAACAAATGTATTTGTGTAATAGACGTTGTAATAAAATTCGAGTTACGAAGGTCTTGAGCATAGATTGTAGGAGTACTAATATACCGGGTGTATTTTTTAACCTGAAACTTTCAAATAGGTATATCGAGAAATAAACACCCTATGAAGGTGTCAATAATCAAAATTTAATCGTTCCGTGAGGGAAGTACATCAGTACTAAAATTAGTCCCTCTCCCCCACCCTTTGTAGGTATATCCACACTTATCGGCGCACTATTTCTAACTCCGTTATTATTGAAGATACGAAATCGATTAAATTAGCAAACTAGTTGAATTTTTCCTATTGATTCTAATGGTGCAATCTAAAAAACAATTGATCATCGCGTTTCCGTAATTTTTTTTAAAAACATGTTTTTTTTAATGGAACACCCTGTATAAAATTACATATTTTAAAAGAAAAAAATATTGTGAACAAAAAAAGTATTAGTACATAACTCTTCAAATTGAAAAATAAATGAGAAATAGGCATTTGAAATTTTTCACACTTATTTCAATGTCGGTAATGTCAAAAATGTAAACAGTAAAAGAAACTGAAAATGCTATGACAACAATAAAATCAAATTGTAACAACAACTGTCGGTAACCACAACTGTCAAGTAAATAATTTGTTGGATACTTATTGTATTCACTAGTCTGTATAACTTATTTCTGTTTCATTAGTACTTATATTTCATTATTATTATTAGCTTATAAAATACCGGTTAATCATTTAGAAAAATGTGGAATGCTGGAGGCAAACCTTATTTGTAGAACAAATTATCACTACAATATTACCGACATGCATTTCCGGATTGTCAGGCAGCCAAGTAGACAATATTTTTTAAAATTATACAGATATTTTAAAAATAACGAAGCTACATGTAAGACGTTTAAAAAATTATGAAAACACGATGCTCAATTGTTTTATCGATTGCACCATTAGAATCGATAGAAAAAATGCTACTAGTTTGCTAATTTAATCGATTTCCTATCTCGAATAATAACGGAGTTAGCAATAGTGCGCCGATAAGTGTGGACACCCTGTATATGTAATTCAAAATCGACATGTTCTGAGTTATGGTAGTCTTGTATTTATACGTCGAAGAAGAGAAAGCAGCACGATGTTAAAAAAGAATGATACAATGTAATAATAGTTAAATATTTTCAAATTAACTTTACGGTGGTGTATCAGGTTACATTTAAAAATTTTCTCATATTTGAACAAAATTGTGCTATTAGTCATGTTCGTTACAACAAAAATACTAGTAACACCAATTGATACAGGACGTTAATATATGAAATATTCTATTTATAGTTACAAAGTTATTCAGAAAAGAAAAAAGTGTATTCTAGTGATCTATGAAAATTAACAAAAAAAATCAAGAGCGCTTATCGTTGCACAGCTCTTTTGTATTTAACCAACTTCATATCTCTTAGTTTTTGAGATTTCTATTTAATTGTGTTGATTATTGTTGAACATTATATAAAGATCCAAAAGAAAATTCATACATGAATTTAAACGTAATAGAAAACATGTATCTAATTTTTTATGTCAAAAGCAGTCACAGTTCGCAGTATTTTGAAAGTAAACGATTTTTGTGTGACTACAGAATAAATGCTACTCCGCAATAGGTAGATCCGATTTTGGGACCTTCTGTTTAGAAATCAAAATTATTTATCTATGCATTACGGTTTTAAGAAATTTTAAATAAATAAAGTCTTGCACCATACAGGCCAGCCAAGGGATTGATTTAATAAATCCAAACCAAATGGGTGGCAATATAAAATTGCCATTAAAAATATTAATAACACCAAATTTTTAGGAACAACATTTTCTTACCTAGCGCTGATAATTTGAGGTACCGATTAAGACTGAAACATTTCATACAATTAATTGTAAAAATGTGCAAAACAATTATTTTAATTATAATTAACTATAAATAATTAAACATATTTATTTGTACCTTGTAACGTAACTAAGTTAATAAAAATTACATCGTCAATTATATAAGTGGAACTATGTATTTGAAAAATTTTATGACATACTTTGCAAGAATCTATAGTCGGTTAGTTACTATATCATTCCCTGATTTCTTAGTATGCGTGCACCGCATCACAGGAAATGATAATTATATTCCCTTTAGCGCAAACGAGGTGTGTTGCAAAAAAAACAGCACCGTGAGAATACAAAAACTGCTGACGGTGTACGTACGTACGTACGCATTCCGCTTTAAATGCGACTAAAAACTAAAAAGCATTTGCATTGTCTGGGCGACCACCGCCAGACCCAGACTTCCTGTGTTTTTATAAACTGCCAAGCTGATTACTTTAAAATAAACACTTCATTATGCACCAAATCATGACTGCCAGTTGAATGGTTTATCGCCGACCTCTGCTACAGCCAGTATTTGTTTAATGCAGGGCCACTACCAAGGGACAGCAGAGGCACCAAAAAATCGGTTAATATTTGGAAACATGACTGCAATCTATTTGCATATCGTCTTTCAAGATATTCGCATTGTTTTTATATAATTTTTAAAGTTATTTGCCGTCTTATTATCTTAGATATGAAAATACCTTAAACAACTAAAGTAATGACTTTAGTAACTGCTAACTTAGATAATGGTCTTAGGTAGAAAAACTAAAACAATAATGTATTGCAATGACATATGTCTAAATAGCCTTAGTAATGTAAATGTGAATGTAAAATCGGTCAAAATATCGATACTTTTTCGAAAGCCTAAAGAAACTTTAGGAACTGATCTATTGAAAGCAAACAATAAATAACAAAAGCTCAGTAGGCATCTTTACAAATCCTTGAAAATCGTAACCAAAAGTTAATTTCAAATATTCCTTTGTACCTTATCTCCTTTATGTGGAAGCCTAGAGAAAGTTTTCTTCCAATTTATGTACCTATTAAATAACGGAAAATAAACTGTACCTTCTTGGAACAGGGTACTTTCCTTAAGTGTAAATGTAATTCTGTAAAAAATATTGTATAAACATAAAATATTTATTATATACAGTCACTAAATAACATAATTTATGTTTGACTGGAATTCTTCAAAATACGACAAAATTTGTGGGCAAGCGTCAGCCCTTACATTGACTTATCTGATAGCGTAGCTTATAAAACTAATGGGCATAATAGAGTTTTTCAAAGATTCATAGTGATACATTAAAAAAATAGCGGCTACTTCGTACAACGAAACCGAGTGTTGCAGTGTTTCGCCGGCAAATATTTCGATTTTGCCCGTAAAAAGTTAGTTTCGGATCGTTAACGCCGAGTTACGGAACAAGGGCTGTTCTTTGAAAATTTATGCTATTTAAATTGTAATTAAATCGTTATTTTCAAATCAGCATAAAGCAAAAAAGCTACGTGTATACATCAGTTATGTTATTTATAAATACAATTAAATAATAATGGTCCCATAACGGAACTCTCAGGTACACAGGAAGGAGCAAGAAATTCAATAGATTTATAGCCATTATAGACAACATATTGTCTTTAACTAGTTAAATATGAGTAATTGCAAAAATAATCTTAAGATTAAATTTATAGAACGCCTTAGGGAAATTCATACATATTTACAGTCCGTACCATATTTGAGATATAATTCCAAAAAGACCCCTGCGTCACTTTATTAGAATTAACCGCATTCGATACCCGATATAGAAAGACTGACGGCGTGGTGTCCACCGTAGCAGCTTGCAGTGTATACTGTGTTTTGCAGTTAGGAAAGCGTGTTTCTTCGATTCTTTCCTTGGAATTCTGTCTCAACAAATATTGTACGGATTGTACATCAGTTTGAGTTTGCATATCTAAAAATTGTGAAAGAAACTGTGTAATGCAAAGTAAATTAGTGTCTGTTGACCAGCTTTTTATGTATCCGTTTTTATAGTTTTGGTTGCAAAGCCGAAATAGATATTGTCATATATACAGGGTGATTCACAACTTATCCAAACAAATTTGGGAATAGATCCAGCATGAGAAATGGAATCAATATCGTAAAAACAAATTTTGTAAAATCCATATAGTTTCCAAGAAAAAAAATATTGAAGTTATAGTACATTCAACCACTACATAGCTGGACAACTGTAGTCTCTAGCGTCATTCGTCACGTGGCCTCAGCGACTCCGAATACTGAATTCGGATTTTGCAATCGTCGTTGCGATATTTACCTGTTATCTATGGTGTTTACAATATGTAAACATGTAATGTAGTAATGTCAAAAATGGGTAGCTAGTGTCAAAAATGGTTTGCGTGTACTCGGAGTTGATGGATATCGTTTTAATTTATGGTGAAGCATTTGTGTTATGGTGAAACAAGACAACATTTGTGTTAGTTCGTAGAAACTGAGTACAACGGACCCAAATGTATTTACACATTGGTGGATAAAATTTTGAACAATTGTTGTAACATCGGGTATGTCAAATGATTTTATTATTTAAAAACACAAATTAATTTTATTAATTAATAAAGGCAAAAGCAGTTGAATTTGCCGATATAAAATAGGTGCGATAAAATTCTATTTACATATTTCTTTCTTTGCGAAAGTTTTTGTCCGTTTTTATCACCGCCATGCCGGTCGCATTGTGTCAGGTTTTACAGTGGACCAGTTTCCAGTGCCGTGCAGAAGTGTATTTCTAAATCATTTTCGAACTGCCCTTTTTGATTTTTTCTTTACAAAATTGTATTTGTAAGGGTCCCCTATACATCCAGAATTTTTTTTTTGGATAAGTTCTGAATCACCCTGTATATATTCCCAAGGTTTTGCAGAAGTTACAGATTATAGAAACCAGCTTAAAATTAGACATGTCTGATTTATAGTATATATCCGACAAACCCGTGATTTTCTTCATATGTTGGAAAGAGGCATTAATTTGATTTTTAATATAATTTGTAACAAATCTAAATTATGTAAGCCCATGAACATCGCCTTTTTTATATTTGCTCCGTATTTTGTATTTAAAACGGATATTTTTAATGATATTTCGGTTGAACCGTAGTGGATATTTTAGTTTGGTGACATTTGTGAAAATTAGTCTTAAATGCCGAGTTCAATTTGCCGGTACCAACGGAGGTCAATAATAGGTAAACTTAAATGTAGATGAAAGTGTACTGGATTTTATCGCAATAGAACGCAAATATCTCACTCGCCCCATTAACGAATCTTATGGCAAAGCGTTTACTATATCGTACCACATGCACCGTAGACAACAGACAAATTACATTTTTTCTTATTAATAGAAGAAATACAGACAAAAAAGAGAAATTATTAGCGCTCTTATGTATATTTATGTACATAAAAAAATATATAAAAATACGAGTGCGATTATCATCAAGTCATCCATTGTGAAAAGGATGTTTAAACCAGTGTTAAACTCAAAAATTATTATTTTAGAACTAGAAAACTATTTCAAAAGCAGCTCGATTAGAGATTTGATCCAACAAGAGCGTGTATTAGCTCGCATTTCCTATCGACGTCATTAGTACAGGTCTCTACCTCTACGCGAGATTAAGAAGGAACACATTCGGCTAGAAGGAATAAGACATAGGCTTGACGACTTGAGATGACTAGCTTGTTGCGACCCATTCCCTGTAGATTTTTGTGACAAACACAAAGGGACTAGTATGCAGTGGGAATTGAACATATTGGAAGGACGCTAGGGTACCTGAAAATGCAATGGACAGAAGAGAAATAATTAAATATAATTGCAACGATACAAAAATCAGACGGTTTTATATAACTACAAAATAGATCCGTGGAAAGAAATTGTCGAAACAATTGGGGAGCAAACGACAGCTGAAATATGGTATTCAGATTCGATCCGGAACATCCCTGTGAAATTATAGTGCATCGTGCCATTTCGGTAATTATATTTTATATATGTAGGGGCCAATACACAGCTTACTGTGATTTTTTTATTGTATATTAATTTTAATCATAAATTTATATATTTCTTTTTCAATGAAATTTCAAATTCAAATGAAATATTTGTTTCCTTTAAAAAATTTACTATGCTTTGACTTTTCTTACTTCAATTAATTTTCCTATAGCTGTTTTTACGTAATACAATTATATATTTAGGAACATTTAATCACTAACAACAACTAATTAAGAAAATGCACTCTCTTATGTCAGAGAATGTACCTTATTGTTTGGTGTGTAATTTAGAATTAATATTTCAAACCCATTTAAATTGGGACTTATATCTAAGTAAGTAACTTGAGGTCCGCAATAACCAAAAAATATTGAAAGGAGGTCAGCGGTAAACAAAAGGTTAAGAACCGCTAGTCTAATAGTTTCTTATACATTTCCTCGTCCGATGCAGTCATTCGAATTTAAACGTCTTATACCTCTCTCTGTATTAAACGATCGAAAATCAAAAAATTACAAAGAACTTGTTAAATATTTGACGCAAATTGAAAAAAATATATACATAACAATATTTCAAGAAATGGAAAATTACCCTGTAAAAGTATGACACATTTGGCACATTAGTAATTTTTATTTTTTAAAATTTAGTTTTACACTCAAAAGAATATATATATTTTATAAAAGTATTTATCAGTTTCTACCAGGTATTTATATTTGATTAGTAGATCCAAGTACCTTTTTTTAATATTTTATAATTTAATCGAATAATGTTAGATGTTTGATGATTTATTATTATTAATATTTCAACTAAATAACTAAAGTTTCACTGTCATAGTTTAACGCCCCATTAAACAATTTACTTTCCTCGAAAAAATAAAATTTAATAATGACGTTATAACATGTATGCCAAAGGCAGTAACATTGATTAATGATAATTCTGATGTCTCTCTGCAGCAAATGTAGCACAAAGATACCGACTTGGTAGCGCATTCGTTCCCTCATATTTCAACGTTGACATTGTCACATTGAAACGCTGATAGAAGAACTTTCTTACAGAAATACGCCCCCTCTAAGGAAAGTTCGTAATGACCTACGCAGTACTGTTACTGAAGAAAAAAAAATACAAGTTAAAATTTGAACGAATAGTGATGCAAAATGTGAACCTTAATCAACAGCAGAAGTACAGAAGCAAATCATCGATACACGCAAAAAAAAATTTCTTGCTTCAAATGTACAACATTTGGTTTTAAGGTTATATATACCCAAGAAAATATTTTCTTCTTTCAAGAAAATTATTTATTTATTTAAATATTTTAAATTTCTACCCAGTAATATAATTTCTTACTTTAAAAATAGACAGCATTTAAAATAAATATTTAATACTTACGGTTAAACGAATTCTATTTCTTAATCTTATGATCTACATAGGTTTTATAGAAACATGTTTTGTATTGTATATTAGTGTATCGTTTGTTTAATAGAAAATTGAATAGTTTTGGTCAAATGATTGTATATACTTATTTTAAGAATATATTTGGATATAAATATTTCTCAGTAATAAAAAATATTTTGTTTCAAATTCATTAATACTAAATTTTAACTATAATATATTTTAAGGAACTGGTAGTTTTGAATATTTCACATAATTTGACGAAATAGAATAAAATTACATTTACGGCAAATAATTTAATTTAAAACTATCTGCTCATTTGATCCACATGCTTTATTTTCAGTGTAGGTGAATTATTTTTTGTGTATGTAGCATAGGTACGTAGGTAAAAATCCAACTTGAGGTAAATTTTGTCGCAAGTCGTTAGCATCAACAATATCTTGGTAAAGTCTTATTTTAAGCACCTGTGTTAAAAAATTGCTGATTGGAAGCTACCTATATTACAGAATTGTAGAGAACTTCATATCATGAAGTATATATTACGAGACCTAAAGACTGATAAAATGGAGACAACTTCCTGTAACTAAAATAAAATCATAAAGTTAATACTAAGAAAGATCAAAGAAAATATGTCAGACAAATTAATAAACAACGTAGTTTCGGTCATACATAACAGTAATCAACTGCCACTGGAACTGAACCTATTTTACTTCTATATCCGCTTTCATGTTCCAAATTTTTTTTAGTATTCGAAGCACGTTTCGAAACAAATTGAATGTAGAAAATTTTCTAGAATTCGACAAAATAAAGGTATTGCAAAAAATTGTTAAATTAGAGGTATTGCAATAAATTTGCAAACAATCCAGAACCTAATAAAGGAATTCACAAGGTAAATTAGCTTCCGTATCAATGTCAATATTGCTACAAGTCATACTGATTCTAGCTTGGTAAGTAAAAAATGTCATTCTCTAAACATCTATAGAAAAAGTGTTCTTATTTTGGTGTACTAGACAGTGTAGATAAATAAATGTAAACTGAAAAATTAAAAACTAAACATGGTAGGTAATGAATGATGATGGATAAACACATTCCACCGATTGAAGCTTGGAAGATTTGATTTATCATATTTGCTTGCATAGTCATGTAAGTTCGTGGAATACCTCGAATTTGATTTGCTATCTGCCACATACCAAATCCGCGGATATACACTAACTGATTGCATAGGCCGCGAAAAATCCTCGTTACGCTCCTATGCATAGAAATATACTCGTTAGTAGAAATGCTGTTTCTTTTAGTCTATTTTATAATCTGAAAAATATAATTCTTGAGGGGTATTAATCATGTTCTTGTATTAAAAACAACCACTACAAAATATGGCAGCGTGACACACTAAGAATAATAATTGGATTTAAAAAACATAATTATATTTAGAATGAAAACGACATATTTTATATCCGGAGGGTTAGGGCCTAATATAATATTTTTATGGGTCAAAATATGAATACAAATTTATGAACCTTTTAATAAAAGAAGTTGCTACAACCCAGGAAAGATTTACTCTATAATTTTCGGGTGATTTTAACCCTCAGTTTTAGAGAAATTCATTCCCGAATTAATTGTTATCTTCCAAACTAAAACTTCTATTTCAAAGGTGGTTTACCCGATGTTTAGTTTTTTCTTAAGCATTCAAAGTGACATTTAAAATGTGTGGAACACAGTGTCCATTATGAAATAAATGTTATGAAAAAATTCTGCTTCTGCTCAGATTTACAAAACGTATTTTATTTGATTTTATCCTTGCAATTAGATCTCAATAATATGCCATGCCAGTTATGAAACACATTAATAGACAATTCTTTACCAACATTAAATTTAACTATTTTATGCGAAATTTTTACATTGTTGTGAGGAACAATTATGCTTGATTAAATAATAATCTCTAAAGTATTTTTTTTCTGTCACGTATAAAAAGAAAGTATTTTCAGCGTACGTGATTTGTCTTTTTCGAACAAGATATCAAAAGATTTCATAAGTAAAACTTGTTCAGTATTAAGATGTATTCCCATATTGCAAATTTCAATCAATCTGCCTACTTTGATTTTTTTCAGTTTTTTTATTCTGTGTAGAAAAAGTACTTTTTTGTGTAATGGAAAACGTGTATTACAAGCTGATTAAAATTAAAATTAATATTAACTCTCAAATTTTGTGACAGTCGGTTTTCATTTTACAATTCAACGAATCATCAAATCAAAATAATAATCAAAATAGGTTGATTATCTTCAAATTTGGTATAGTCTTTCCAAAGTCAATTGAACATGTATAAAAACGCCTAGCAATAAAATTTTCATAGGCGTCCCCAAAAAAGTTTGCTGCTAAACTTCTATTATATGTTCATTTGGCCAACAACATATTTTAATTATTTATGTCCTCAAACAATTTTATTATATTGAGGGTAAATTTCGTTTTGTTCCGTTTCAAAAGGTCTCCAAAATGCCATGTTGTAATAATATTAGTAAACAAAATATCCCTCTTATTTCTCCCTTTCGCAATTGCAATATGAATGACTGAAGATGCCTATAATAAATTAAAACTACCTGAATCACACCAAATTCCGCATTGCTGCACTGCACTGCTAGGCAATTTGTCAACCACTTTCTCAACAACTGAGATTTATTGCCCAGTCGTCCAGTGCGGTTGTGTTATACGCCTTTTGCTCACGCTTGCATTCTTCAACTGGGCGTATACATTTCTACCACCTCCACGTTTAGTTCGACCGGACCTAGAGGTATATGGGTATGGCTAAATAAATATGAGAACAAGTTTTTCAAATATTTCAATGCCGAGTTGCTGCGTCAGCGACCGAACCTGGAACATACTGCCAACCTCTAGGTTCTTCATTGAGATCGGAAAAACCACAAGAGTTGTTATTTATTCTTATGGGAAAGATATTCAAACAGGTTTGAACGTGTATGTGGATGTTTGAAGATGTTGTACAACGTAACAAACGAATAGTGTCCTACAACTAGAGTTGTTCGAGCGGTTTTAAAAAAATAAATAAAATGGCTTTATCCACGGTTGGAAATAAAGAATTTTGGCGAGAATTTATACAGATCTATAGCGATTGACCCGAACGAACTATGGAAAGTTAAAAGTGATCTCTATAAAAATCGAAATTTAAAAAGTGCAGGCTATGATAAATTAGTAAACAAAATGAGGGAAATAGAGGAAAATGCCGACAGAGACATGTCTATTTTCAATAAATTTGCACAAACTGTGGTATCGTGTATACAGGGTGATTCACAACTTATCCAAAAAAAATTTGGGAATAGATGCGGCATGAGAAATGGAGTCAATATAAAAAAATTTTTGTAAAATCCTTATAGTTTCCGAGAAAAAAATTATTGAAGTTATAGTATCTACATTCAACCACTACATAGCTGGACAACTGTAGTGTCTAGCGTTCTTCGCAATACACGTGGAGAGCCACGTGGCCTCAGCAACTCCGAATACTGAAATCCGATTTTGCAATCGTCGTTGCGGTAGTGCTTACCTGTTATCTGTGGTGTTTACAATAGTTTTTTAGTAGTTTGTGTCAAAAATGGTTTGCATGTCTAGCAATTCGGAGTTGGATATCGTTTTAATTTATGGTGAAGCAAGACAACATTTGTAGTATGGTGAAGCATTTGTGTTATAGTGAAACAAGACAGCATTTGTGTTAGTTCGTGGAAACTGAGTAAGACGGGCCCAAGTGTGTTTACACGTTGGTGGATAAAATTTTGAACAATTGTTGTTGTAACATAGGGTATGTCAAATTATTTTATTATTTAAAAACACAAATTAATTTTATTAATTAATAATAACAATAAAGGCAAAATCAGTTGATTTTGCCGATATAAAATAGGTGCTATAAAATTCTATTTATTTCTTTCCTTGCGAAAGTTTTTTGTCCGTTTTTATCACACCGCCATGCCGGTCGCATTGTGCAAGGTCAGGTTTTACAGTGGACCAGTTTCCAGTGCCGTGCAGAAGTGTATTTTAAAATCATTTTCGAACTACCCTTTTTGATTTTTTCATTACAAATTGTATTTGTAAGGGTTCCCTGTACATCCAGAATTTTTTTTAGTAAGTTCTGAATCACCCTTTATAATCACCAAGTTGTACAACATTATGTTATACAACAAAAGTTTGCGCAAATTGTTTGATCGTGTATATGGGGCCTATAAGACACTGCACTTAAAACACCATTTAAATAAAACAGATTTTTTTTATAATGACTCTTTTTCTTAAAATGAAATAAAAAATGTTCCCTCTTTTCAACTTCGTTAAATTTTGTCTTAACCAAAACTCTAAATAAGAATATGCCGTATTACAAAATTAAACCAAAAACCACCGTCATGTTCTCAGGATTGTATAAAATCATTGAAAGGATAAGAAAAGCAGTAGGTATAGATTTCCGGAACTTAAAATTTTTATTTTGTAAAATAAATGTTTGATTTACAATCAGCAAAATTGTCATAAAGATGTTCAGGGTCTTAGTGAGTGTACTCGTATGATAATAAGCGTATGTCCCATAACAGTTATAGACTAATACTAATTAATTGACTTTTAAACTTAAATAATAAAGTTTTTCATAAAATTCCACACGAGTATTTATATACATAAAAGCAGGCCATTCGTTTCTGTACACATTTTTTATTAAATCCAAATAATATTGTTAAACATTAAGCGCAGAATATTGCGTGAAACTCGCTTCTTAATTGATTAATTGGGCACTAGTACAACGCAGCCTCTAATTAAGAATCCTTTGTGATATTGCGTTGTCGTGTAATTTCACCGCATGGTTCGTTACTTCTTTCGAGACCCCGCAGTCCATTCAGGGCTCTAATGATACTAATGGCCATGTTTTTTTCCTTTTCCTGGGGGATGGAATTCCCGTTTTCATTTATTTTTAACGAATCGGACGTCGCAAATGCTTTTCTCTTGTAAATTACGAATACGCGTAACGAAGGAGGAGATTAAGACAAATAATGAAAACATTCTTAGACTACAAATTAATGGCGGCCGTGGTTTCTTCACGTTTCAAGTAAATGTGGGTATCGAATTTCCAATTACGGAATTTTAAGTTTAATGCCAGAGGCGTAATGTTCTGTAAAATGACCCTCATTATAATACCGTGGAATTATATTTGAATTGAGTATCACTTGCATAGAATATATAAATTGCTTTAACTTTTAAAACATAATTCATTGAAATCTGTCTCACGAAATACAATTTAGCGCATTTAAAATACATTTTTTTAATTTCTAATGGTTATGTCTTTCAGCTTCAATTTGATCTGCATTATAAAAATATGTATTATTATAGTCTTTCTGATGCCAGTTGAACATGTAAAATAACGCCTGACAATAAAATTTAATGAATTTCATAGGCGTCCCTAAAAAAATTTTCTGATAACGGTTAAAAATTATAATAATTTGTATATAATGTGCAGAAAATTTCTATTATATGTTTATTTGGCCAACAACATATTTTAGTTATTTATGTCTTCAAACAATTTTATTATATTGATGGTAAATTTCGTTTTGTTCCGTTTCAAAAGTTATCCAAAATGCCATAAAATGTTGTAATAATATTATTTCTCCCTTTCGCAATTGTAATATCAATGATCAATAGAAGGAGCCTATAATAAATTAAAATTACCTGAATCACAACAAATTCCGTATTGCTACACTGCACTGCTGGGCAATTTGTCGACCACTTGTCAACGGCTGAGATTTATTGCCCGGCCTAATGCAGCTGTATTTGTATTTCTACCACCTCCACGTATACTTCAACCAGACCTGTATATGTGTATGGCTAAATAAATATGGGAACAAGTTTTTCAAATATTTCAATGCCGAGTTGCTGCATCAGCGACCGAACTTGGTACATACTGTCATTCTCTTGGTTCTTCATTTGATATTGGAAAGACTATACATGTATGTTACCATACAATTACAATTTTGTCCATTTATCAGCTGGATTGAAATATCTAAACTAATAATAACACAAAATAACTATAAAATACTTCAGATTATTATTGAAAAAACATTTTATTTATAGATTTATTAAATATCTGTCTCCATGTCGTTCTATGTATTTTCTGTCCTTTGTTAAAATTTTAATTCAATATTTCTGCGCGTTTATGAAAAATTTCCATTGTTTCGTGCTGTACCAGGTGACCAAAGCAATAAGCTCGCTTAAAGTTTAAATGGGATGGGATACACTATTTTTTTCTATTTTTGTTCACAATTACGTTTTAAATATTTATTCACTATTTTGGTTAAAATTTATTATAATTTTCTAACATTTTAGACCAAATATGTAAAAAAATATGTACTGGTAGAGTTGTTACGATATCAATTGGAACCCGTGAATCTTAAAGCACAGGACTGGTTTAAATATTATCTATCTGGTAATTTATACTCGAATAGCCATTGGGCAAGTCCGGTATTAGTAGACCAGTCCGCCTGATGTAGAATCGAGGGTGGCGCGCTGGTCGTCAAAGCAAACCTGTATTGGTCCACTAGGTCGTAAATAATGTTTTGCATGGTATTCTATAATTAGTTTGGTGTCGAACGCGGTATACTTGGCTTTGCCAGTGCAGTGTAGAGCAGTGCTTGGCGTGGTATTTTAATTGTTAGTATAATACGTATTATTAATTATTAGTTAATATTATTATCTGTTCACATCGTAATCAGTAAAGGGTAACAGTTATTAAAATAAATATTATATGTAATTATCTAGTAATTTAGCATAACTTTCTGGAGACCCTTTGAAACGGAAGATAACGAAATAACCCGGAAAAATAGTCGAGCCGGTTTTTGTCGAAATTGTTGAAACAGAAGATTTACACGTACAAAGTCAACGTATTATTTTAAATATATATATGAATGTTTGAAAAGAAAAACAATATGATAAAGAAATTAGGAAACGAATTAGTGATTTAACTAATATATAAAAAAAGACAATTTATCGCGTAATTAAAGAAGGAGACGTTATTAATCACGGTACAAAGAGGAAACGGAAAAATACAAAATTAAAGAATATTGACTATTATTACCAGAGGTGTAATACGGCGCACAATTTATAATATGAATAAAGAAAATAATGTTCCTACTTTAAACATGATTCGAGATAAATTAAGCGATTATCCTGATTATAATTATAGATCTTTAGATACTTTACGACATGTTTTATTACAATGCGATTTTAAACATAAAAAACTTAACAATCGTATGGTAATTATGGAATCACGACGTATAGTTGCACTTCGGGAAGATTATTTACAAAAAAATAGAGAATATCGTCAGCTAAATAGGAATATATCTCGGAATATAGTATATCTAGACGAGACAGGGCAAAATTTTTCTGGACGCGTATGGATTCCGTAGAGTTTACGAGTTAAATGTTTTAACGCGGTTCCAACTGATATCGTAACGACTATACCAATTTGTTCTAAAAAGCACTTAATTTAATAACCAGAAAAATATATAGTGTTCCTTTTAATTTTCGAAAATTATAGCCACTTTCGATTAAATAGGAAGTGATGAAAAAATTATTTGCTTTTGAAATTAGTCCATTTTTTGTCTATTTTATGTCACTAGCACTAATCAGAAACGAGCTGTAGAAATCGTTCTAGGGCTTGAGTCACCCGATAAAAGCCTCTTCAGAG
This sequence comes from Anoplophora glabripennis, assembly GCF_000390285.2. NCBI lineage: Eukaryota > Metazoa > Arthropoda > Insecta > Coleoptera > Cerambycidae > Anoplophora > Anoplophora glabripennis. Next base: position 378,686 of record NW_019416476.1, on the reverse strand, counting down.
GGTAACTAGTAGAAGTAATCTTATAGTCCGTACGATATTTGTTGAGATATAATTCCAAGAAGGCCCCTGCGTCACTTTCTTGGAATTAACCGCATTCGACACCCGAGGTAGAAAGACATTGGTGGAAAAATTCAAGGCACGCCCTTGCCGCTGTAAATTGTCACAGTAGTTCCGAGAATTTAATTGGAATTCTATCTCAACAAATATTGTACGGATTGTACTATAGTGATTTCCTAAATGTATAAGGCAGCTTTCAAAATATAGAGCAAGATTCTGCTTACCTTTTTTTCACCATGTTTGTACCTAATGTGTTGACTAATTTCGGAATTTTGATTATTTCTTGATTATTTTATATATTTTAATGGGGTCCGTTCGTAAAAAGTTTTAAAAATATATTTATGGGTACCTTTATGCAACGTAATTCAAATAATGAAAATAAATTGACCCATTATTCTCGTACAACGATATCATTAAATTTTATGTAGTCAGCTCATTGTGTACGAAGGCGACAAAACATATTTAAAAAAGGGCAATAAAACCTGCCCTTTCGCTACATACGTACGTACATTGACGTCATGGGAAATGTCAGGGAATGGTTTATATACAAATTTTTCACTGTCCCCGTGCACAGAGACGTCTACATTTTGATTACATAAATTTAAATTGATTTGATAGGTTCATGTTTATTGCAGAAGCGTACCAAAATACCCGCTATTATATTTCTTTTTGTTTTATGTAATGTAATCGAAAATTACTTTTCATTTATACGAGTACGAAAAAATTATATTGCATTAAAAAAATAGATGAGACAAGATTTAAAAAGCCTGTTTCTAACGAGTATGCTCATTGAAGACTTTCGTTATTATTATTTTATAGTTTATTTAATAATGGATGACTATATATGTATAGTCTTTTTGATATCAATTTAAGAACTAAGTCGTTGACGGTATGTACTAGGTTCGGTCACTGACGCAGCAACTTGGCATTGAAATATTTGAAAAACTTGTTCCCATATTTATTTAACCATACCCATATACAGGTCTACACGTGGAGGTGGTAGAAATGTATACGCCCAGATGAAGTATGCGAGCGCGGGCACAACTGCATTGGGTTACTGGGCAATAAATCTCAGCTTTTGACAAGTGGTTGACAAATTGCCTAGCAGTTCCGTGCAGCAATGCGGAATTTGGTGTGATTTAGGTAATTTTAATTTATTATAGGCACCTTCTATTAATCATTGATATTACAATTGCAAAAGGGAGAAATAATATTATTACAACATGGCATTTTGGAGACCTTTTGAACCGGAACAAAACGAAATTTACCATCAATATAATAAAATTGTTTGAGGACATAAATAATTAAAATATGTTGTTGGTCAAATGAACATATAATAGAACTTTTCTGCACATTACATACAAAATATTATAATTTTTTACCTTTAGAAGAAAACTTTTTTAGGGACGCCTATGAAACTCATTAAATTAAATTGCTGAGTTTTTTTATACATGTTCAACTGACTTCGGAAAGACTATACCATTACATATTATAATGGTTGTAGAAAAATAGGCCTTTCCCGTAAAGTGTCTTCACCAAAAGTATCAGATATTTACTATATGTCTAAGGGGTTGAAATTGATATTAAAGGAGCCACATGTCTCAAAATTGAAAAAATAAATAACATTTTCTTTAATCTCTTTCGACAACTTCGAGCTAATTTCGTGAAATTCGTATTCGTTTTTTTTTTGTATGAGAAAATCGAATTTATCGACTGCATCTTCTAGCCGTTAGGTCTGGACTGGAAAAATCTTTTGCCCCAACTTTTCTGCTTAAAATACGTTTTCAACAAAAAGGCATCTAAATTTGTAAAAGCATAAAAAATTTGTTTAAAAGTTATTTTCAACACTGATAAATGAAATTGGGAGCAAACATTTATTAGCAAGAAATATACCGTTAAAGGAAACATTGCAATTACAATTTTAAATTCCATTGATTTAACAATTTTACTGAAAACAGAACTGACAGTAAAAAATATACTTTCTAAAAACAATTTATCAATCTAAACGATCTAAAAATCTAAAAAAAAACTAATTATTAATGTTTTGAATGATGAGTTGAAAATAATTTTTAAACAATTTCTTTGATGCATTTAAATGCCTTTTTGTTGAAAACGGTTGGCTTTAGAGATATTACCAAACTAAGCCAAAGTTATGGGAAGATTTTTCCAGAATAAGTGACATACACTGCGGCACAAAAAAGTTTTGGTAGTTTAAATGCGTCCTAATGGTCGCTTGCGGCGCACTCTAGAAGATACAACGAAATCGTCGATATATTCGAATTTCTCATCCCAAAAAGCCACCGGATACGCAATTTCACGAAATTAGCTCGAAGTAGTCGAAAGGTATTAAAGGAAATGTTATTAATTTTTTCAACTTTGACACTTAGTTATTATTAATTTTTGGACTAAGACAACTTTAGTTAAATCGACTTATTTTAAGCTACACTATATCTGGTGGAGTGTTGTAAAACCCCTTTAGAAACACTGCATATTGCACACATTTTTTAATTTGAAGGTTAACCGAAACTTAAATTTGTTATTGCTTTAAAGAAGGAGGAAATAAATGCATTTTTAATAAATAATAATATAAAACTAGGAAACAAAAATATATAAATTATAAACTAAAATTTATACCTACTTATTACTTTTGAATTTTTATAACTCAATTTGTATATCTATATTTTTTAATTATAAAAAACACCTATAAGTAAGTACAGTATTCATTTTACACAAAGTATTTTAATAGAAACAGATTGTTTTCTGTAATAGTTACGAAGGATATTCAGTGATGCTGGTTCAATTACTTTTAAACTTTTACTTTATTTTTTTCTGTATTAGAATTGCTATTATTAAGCTTTACACATATANTATTCCAACTTTAGGAATGTTTCTCGGATCATTTTAGATGAAAAAGCCTTAATCTAAAAGCCCTTGGTTTTCGATATACGCGATGTAGATCTTAAAAAAAATAAGAAATTCTCATTTCAAATAGAATGAAGAATTCTATGAAAAAAAAGAATAGTTTTTAAAGAGTTATTTATTTTTCAAAAAAATATTGCCAAAAAACTTGATTTCTACATGGATCATACTTTGCTCTAGAATCCGCTAAATATATTTTAATGTTGACTTTTTAAATACTATATTATATTATTATTACATATTATTCAAGAACATTTTAGATAAATATGTAAGTAATAACTGATTCCACGAGAATTACAGAACATTCATCAACTCTTATTGATAATGTCTAAACATTGTTACTGATGTTCGAGTATTAAATAATAGCTTTGTTCCAAGTGCATTAGAATTAGTTTCCAACAGTCCGACGCAATCGCATTTGATTCAAAACAATGAATTTTGAACCTTATGTAAGTATTTTACCCACATGTGCATGCGTCTGACTGTTGGAAACTGTTTTGGATTCTACTAGGAACAAAGCTAAAATATATAAATTATAAACTAAAATTTATACCTATTACTTTTGAATTTTCATAACTCAATTTGTATATCTATATTTTTTAATTATAAAAAACACCTATAAGTAAGTACAGTATTCATTTTACACAAAGTATTTTAATAGAAACAGATTGTTTTCTGTAATAGTTACGAAGGATATTCAGTGATGCTGGTTCAATTACTTTTAAACTTTTACTTTATCTTATTTTCTATATTAGAATTGGTATTATTAAGCTTTACACATATATTTCTAAGCTGTAAATATGACAAGAGCATCGACATAAAATTTCCTCGAAAACAAATTGCGTGCAAGTTTTCTTTCATAAAAGTATGATCGAATGTCATTGCTAAATTGAAATAGATCATATCAATATAAGCAGCAGTTTCAGTAGATTTCACAGAGCAAAACCCATTCTAGCATTTAGTTAATAATATGTTGTATTTATTGAAATATAAGATCATTTTAAGAAATTTGCCCCTTATTAAGTATGCCAAAATATACCATTTCTAAAATTTCCAAAACAGTTAAATATCTAACTGCAAGAGAGAGTTGTGATGTTTAAATTTGAAATTGTAACCTCGTCCTGGGGGGGTTTAGTCAACACAAGTTTATCAACGTATCCCGATATTTGAATAAGCTAGATAAGGAGACTCTCTCCATAATGTTATTTACTTTCTGTCAGTGAGAATTTACTTTAACAGTAAGGAAATTCTAGGTAAAATTACTTAAGTACAGAGGAATAAGAGCGCTTAGAGTTGACCTAGGCTTGAGGGGTATCAACCTTTTTAGTAGTGACGTCACATACACCAAATAATAGGCATAGTGTATATTGTCATGAAGACTTTCCCAATATTTTTACTAGATTGATTTTCGACCTTAAATGTCTTCTTTGTCATGACCTTAAATACCGCGATAATCTGGCAATATTAGAAATATTTAGGAAGTTTCAAACTCCAAAGTAACAAACAAAAAGAATTATAGAATTTATATATTTAAATTTTTAGAACAATATTGACTTTTATAGTAATTAATAAATTAAAATTATATCAATATTATTGAGCATGCGCATTAAAAATAATNATTTCAAAATATTTTTAAAATGTAGCCGTAATCAACCTACACATACCCACCTAAACAGGTTTCTATAACATTTGCCGTTTGGTCACTAGCGACCGAGGCGTTACTGGTGGCCCACCCTGTATATATTACAATTGCGAAAGGGAGAAATAATATTACTACAACATGGCATTTTGGAGACCTTTTGAAACGGAACAAAACGAAATTTCTCATGAATATAATAAAATTGTTTGAGGACATAAATAATTAAAATATGTTGTTGGTCAAATGAACATATAATAGAAAATATCTACACGTTATATACAAATTATTACAATTTTTTACCTTTAGTAGAAAATTTTTTTAGGGACGCCTATGAAACTCATTAATTTTATTACCAGACGTTTTTTGCATGTTCAACTGACTTCGGAAAGACTATAACAGTTGTGACAAACTTTAAAGAATCGTCAAAATAGATAGAACAAGAGTAAGTAATTTTTTACACAACTAATTATTAATATTTTTCAATGGAGTTGAAAATAATTTTTAAACAATTTCTTTTATGCATTTAAATGTCTTTTTGTTGAAAACGGTTGGCTTTAGAGATATTACCAAGGCAAAGTTAGGGGAAAATATTTTTCCAGAACAAGTGAAATACACCGTGGCACAAAAAAGGTTTGGCAGTTTAAATGCGTCCTAATGGTCGCTTGTGGCGCACTCTAGAAAATACAACGAAATCGTCGATATATTCGAATTTCTCATCCCAAAAAGCCACCGGATACGCAATTTCACAAAATTAGCTCGAAGTAGTCGAATGATATTAAAGGAAATGTTATTTATTTTTTCAACTTTTTGGACTAAGGCAACTTTAGTTAAATCGACTTATGTTAAGCTACACTATATCTGGTGGAGTGTTGTAAAAATCCTTTAGAAACACTCTGCATATTGCACACATTTTTTAATTTGAAGGTTGAAATTGTTATTGTTTTAAAGAAGGCGGAAATAAATGCATCTTTTAATAAATAATAATAGCTTTGTTCCAAGTGCATTAGAATTAGTTTCCAACAGTCCGACGCAATCGCATTTGATTCAAAACAATGAATTTTGAACCTTATGTAANCCCGATATTTGAATAAGCTAGATAAGACTCTCTCCATAATGTTATTTACTTTCCGTCAGTAAGACTTTACTTTAACAGTAAGGAAATTCTAGGTAAAATTACTATAAGCACAGAGGAATAAGACTGCTTAGAATAGGCTTGAGGGGTACAGACCTTTTTAGTAGTAACGTCACATACACCAAATAATAGGCAACCCCATAGGTAGTGTATATTGTCATGAAGACTTACCGAAAATTTTTACTAGATCGATTTTCGACCTTAAATGTCTTCTTTGTCATGACCTTAAATATCGCAATAATCTGGCAATATTAGAAATAGGTATTTAAGAAGTTTCAAATTCCAAGTGACTAACTAAAAGAATTATGGAATTTATATATTTAAATTTATAAAACAATATTGACTTATAGTAATTAATAAATTAAAATTACAGGGTGTTTCTAAAATAGGGTTCTGCTGCGTTTATATCTCATTAAAATAAGCCAAAAAGTTCCTATTAACATGTGCCCTAAAACGCACCCTTAGGAAGTTATATGCCCTTAAAAGGGCGCAAACAAAACTTAAATTTTCCACTCACCACTTTTACTAATTAAACACTGCAAAGCTCAATTGACAGTTTATCAATAACTCAAATTGTTAAGCGTTGTGGCAACGTCAGTCTTTTATTTGCCATGGTAAACAGATTTTTGTAATTTTTGGCCTAATAACTTAAAAAGCAGAGTAATTTTCAAACTCAATTTATTCGAAAACCATTGGAAATATCGATTTGGACGAAGATAATATTTTTTACGTAAAATTGTTAAGATTTTATAAATCTGTAGAGAAAATTGTAAAAAAATTGAAATAAAAAAATTTACGGACCGAAAACCCCCTTCACCAACCTAAATGGGACGCGTATGATTTGCATGTCGAAAAACGGAGTAGCCCGTGCTATTTAACGTAAAAAGTTATGTAAGACCCATCCATTTTTTCTATTTATTTGCGACCGTTTTGTCAATAACAGAAAAAAACCAGTTTTGTTTGAGCCCTTTTAAGGGCATATAACTTCCTAATGGTGCATTTTAGGGCACATGTTAATAGGAACTTTTTGGTTTATTTTAATGAGTTATAAACGCAGCAGAAGTTTGGAACCCTATTTTAGAAACACCCTGTATATCAATATTATTGAGCATGCGTATTAAAGATAATTTCACGTATGCCAAGTAGCCTCGCAAAAGGATATCATTCAAGAAAAGTTTGGTATTGATTAAGAGTACTTTTATAATAAATCACTTGAATAAAAAAACACTCGATAAACGCACTGACAGCACAACACCAAGAAAAACAATAAAAATACTTAGTAGAACTAGAAAATGCCAAGATTAAACAAAAGCAAAGAAAATACGCTAATGATAACAGCAATAGCATATCACCAAGATCTCACCTGTGTATGAGGCTATTCTTTCTGAGCATGCGCATTAGGGATAACACGGCTAATGTTAAATTTTTACTTTAAATTTAGGAATATTCTTTTATTTCGTTTTTCGTAAGTTTTAAGCACATTAGTGTATCTATTTTACCAAACACGTGTGTTGTTTGTTCTTAAATACTTCTAAATCCTTGCAAAAATAAATTAATTTGAAGTTGTTCATTTTTATAGTACATATCTATGTAAATCGTACACAAGGGTCGGATTCGATTTGTACAATTTCAAGTATGACAATCTGTTGCGGGTTGCCTAAATATGTGACGTTACACTAAATGAGTCTATTGAGCTGATTAGCAAAAGCATAGGGATATATAAAAAATTCGATTTATTCGTAGACACGAATCAATCAAAGACAAAAATAATAAAAAATATCTTAAACAATAACACATATTTATTTGCGTACATATTAGAATATACTGTAATCCTGAACTAAATAAAATAGTTATCAATATGACGGCCCACCCCACGTGCAATTGTGGCAAGGCAATATTTTAATTTCTAGTTAAATTAAAAACTTCATATTCAACAAAAGCATACTTGTACCTTTTTATGAGGTTTAGGTACGTAACACTACTCTGGATGCAAGAGTTTTCTTTGCTCAGCAAGTCCCTGTATCATATGACGCGATTATAAAGACCGTAGTGTCGCTTGACAAAACGAGACAAATAATAGGAGATAAGAGTATGACAGATAAGATGTAACTTTAGACCTAAGAATGTTAACGCACTTTTTCTGCTTTACTCAGCTCAGCTTTATACCTACTATAAGTATACCTACTTATTCTTTAACTAAAGGTCTATATGTATACATTTTCTATGTATGTTAAATTTCTCTGTTACACGAAATTCGCTAGGTACTTTATGGACAGGGTGTCCCAAAATCGACTATGAAAATTCAGGAATCCATAGAGGAAGTAAAAATAATGGTACTTTGCATCATAATTTGTACCAAAACGGCAAAAGTTATGCAAGAAATTCAAAAAATCACTTTCGTGTAATATTAAATTTACATTTCAAAAATGGAAAAATAATTTCAGTGGAATACCATAATTTTTGAGGAAAATTACTACTACTACTTATACCAGCACACCACACTAGTTTTAACTAATTGTAAGACATAATATTTTAATGTTGAATACTAGGTATTTTATCGGTGTATTTGGCGGACAAAATTTTGTTCCAATAATTTTATGTTTAGATGTTAATAAACATGTAACTTTCATCATCATTATCAATATCAAAACTTTCATCATGCTTTAATTATGTCTAAACTCTGCAACACGTACCTATCTTATCTCGTACCTGTATAAGTGTAGGTACACCTACTTCGTGATAATGATATGGCGGTAATAAGATAATGTTCTGCCCAAATAAGGAGTGTGCTTGTTCTAATTCGCCACGCTACATCTTACAGAGAATTTGATTTTACGAGGAAAGTTCCCATACATAGGTATAGGTCTGGAAACGCATAACAAAAAGATACAGGGCGTTTAAATTCAAATTTTAAAGCGATTTTGGAATATCTAAGAAAGAACAATTGATATAAAACTTATATTTTTTACGGATTGTAATTATAGAATACACTGCCTACTAACATTTCGTTCCATCCTTCAGTGACTCTTAATGGTATGTTCATGTCCTTTTTTTAAATGTTTTCAATATTTTCAGAATATTGATAGAACTTTTACTCCCAGTGTAAAAAGAGAAAACCGAATTGCTGATGCTCTGACATTTGAGAAATTAATTTTTTCTGAATTTGAAAACTGATTGATATATTATAATTCTTTTTGAGTATCGATCGTCAAAACTTACTTAGGGAGTAATAGTTAAACTTTATTTCTTATAACTGGATGCTATAAAGTGGTCCATACCTCAGAAATTATGGTTTTCCTAACAATCAATGTGGATACGACATTAAATAATAAATTTAAACTTTTTAAAAATATTAAAAACACTTTTTTTTCAAGAGATCACTAACATATTTGGTATTTTCTCTTAACTAATATATTTTCGTCGTATCTGCAACTGCGACATAAAAGAGAAGTACATATTTAAATGTTACCTACAGTCCGTACAATATTTGTTGAGATATAATTCCAAGAAAAGAACAAGCCATTAAAGTTCTGTTATAGGAACTACTGTAACAATTTACCGAGGCAGGGGCGTGACTTTTCGCGTGATTTTCAGATATCAAAATAATTGTACACGTTAAAGACGATACTCTTCGACTGACAATTAAATTCCTTTTTTATTTTTCACCTCCATTGATTTATTCTAATAAGAAATGCACGACGATACACTTACGAAGAAACACGCCTTCGTAACTGCAAAACACAGTATGCACTGCAAGATTGACTTTTATTCTTATAAACAAGGTGTTTCCTAAGTAATCTAAAATATTTCAGGGGGCGAGTCCAAGTAATTTTACGAAAAGAATTGCGTATGGGTAATTATTTGAAAAAAATAATTTGCACGTCACTGTATGATTTTAATTTTGAGTGAGTTTTTTTGTAATCTTCGTTCATTGCCTGACATAATATGTGTCTCTTGGCATTCTTTCATTTGAAGTTTAGCTCTGCAGAAAAATGCTGTTTTATTAATTTATTGATTAAACAAAATTTTTAATAGAACAGTATTTTCTCCAGCAACAAAGGTGAATATGAAAATATGCTGACATATTTTGTGTTTAACGAGAGTTAGAAATATTACTCACAAAATTAAAAATATCATTGATGCACATGTTACTTTTTTAAATAATTGCCTACACGCACGTTCCTGGTAAGGTGCTTAAATTTTAGTTTGCATTAAAATATGCCCTCTAGGAAGCAGTCTAATCCTTCAAAGTTTGACAAAAAGAACACATTCCATTATTGAAATATTGAAAAAAAAAAATCCCTAATTCTTAGCGTCACAAATATTAATGACTCGTTTACAATGAAGAATGACAAACCGTTGCGTCTATGCTCGAGATAATATGATCGCCGATTGGGTGAATAAAATGTGAAAAATTATATCTATCACTAGCCTGCGAAACAGAATGTTGTTGTGTTCTGACGTAATCTAACCACGGATTTAATCATATTTAATTTTACCAACATTGAATTCCCAACGCGAAGGAAATATAATTACTTTCAAACAAAATTACTGGTCACGTGGCTTGTAATCATTTCTGAAGGCTCTGTAGGTAAATAAAGGCTTACATTAAGTAGATGTATCATGAACTACATATATTATAAAAATGCTCTTTATAAAGATACGGACTTTTTGGACTCGTATCTCTGGTATCAGAACATGATAAACAGGGCAGAGTTTCACCAGCGAGAAGGATAGATTTGGAGAGTATTCTCGACAACAAAGTACACTTGTAGTATCGCCTCGGCCTTGTTTCATGCGTGTGCTAAACACGTAAGCTGATGCAAATTCGGGTACAAGAGTTTTAATACCTCCTCCCTTTCCTCCACATTTAGCATATACGTAGTTGGAATAGCAATAAGGGAGTAGGACGTTACAAATATTGTGGAGCTAGTTATTCTCGTAGAAAAATTAGAAGTAAGCCTTAGCGAAATGAATTGGAAACGACTAGTACAGTGTATTTTATTTACAGAAAATTTAAAAAAATAGTAATTAAAGTACAGTAGTGGCATCACTAATTGTATGCAATTCTGTTACATTATTTCTTGTCTAAAGTCACTTAAAGGGAAATTTTTTTAAATATTCTCTGTTTGGAACTAGCGAAGTTTTGAATTGAAACCACTTTAAGGAAAGTTGGCATTATAGATTAACCAACAAAAAAATAACTATTGTACAAATAAAATTTGAAAGCACATAAATAGAACATAGTAAACGATCAACAAATATAAGTGACATTCTGTTTCCGTGAAGGAAATAACCAGCGCAAGGCTGGCCTCTTATAGACAAAATGAAAAAAATATATATCGTAAGACAATGATAGAACAAGTAGATCCATCCAGGAAGTGACGAAGCGTAAGGCTAAACTAGAGCAACTTCTCTTACATTTTCGCATTGAAAGATCACGGAGAACATGTAAACATCAGAAAATGTACCTTTCCTGTTTTGTCGAGCAAGTTTGTAAATATACTTAATAGTTATGATTCATGCATGTGTTCATAGTTTCCTAAAAGGATTCTGCGGAGTGTGATTATGTTTATTTATTTACCGTACGCGATTTTCTGTATGTTCAACAGGCGTGCAAAATTCAGAAAAAGTAAGATGAACATGCGAGGTAAAAAAAGTGTTTTTTTTTCTTATTTTGAATGTATTGTCTTGTTTTATAATACCCTGAAGAAAACATATAACTGGAACCGTGAGGAGATATTGTTTCTAACATGCTTAGATTTTCTATAATGCTGGACAATACATTGCGCATATAATAAACTATTTCTCTTATTTGGAGATTAGAAAAAGGATTTAAAAGCCGTTACTTACGTATTAAAATCTTACAATTTGTGTACAAATTCATAGCCTTCCACAAACAACGTATTTAGTTAAAGAACTGATCACTATAATTCAGGAACAAATTTTTACATACATTATTCTTGCTTCGTTGTACAAACATATATAAAAACCTTTTATTAGCTAAACTATATCCAGTAATTTGTAAAATTGCATGCAATGATATTCTAACAATACTAATTATCTGTGGATCAAAATTTAAGTTTTGAAGTTGTACATTCTTTAATAAAAATGTGTCTTCTGAATATAAAACTTAGATTTTAAAATGTATACTATCCTATAAGAGAAATCATTACGATTTTTTTGCATCGAATAAATAAGCCTTGAAAATCAAGTCAGCAGTCATGTGCATATCTACAAGCAGTTTTGAATGACGTGAACAAAAATTATCTTTAATCTGAAAAGGAAAAAGATTTTCTCGAAATACTCCAAACAAGTCCTTTAGCTGTACCTACATACGTAGTTGAGCATCATTTTTGTGACTGGATCGATTAGATTTTTATAAATTTGCTGTATTTAACGCTGCCTTGCTTTGGACGTGTTCAATGTGAACAGGCAGGCCCTTCGTTACCACAGTCCCTTCCGCCCATCACCCATCGGATGTGCCCTAAACAAACGGTTGGCATTTGAGCGAGAAAACAGTGGCGTACAACAATAAATTCCATTATTAACAGGTAAAAACATATTTTTCTTTAGAATATTTCTGTAATGTAAAATTGTACTTCTACAAATGACATTTTGTACCAATACAAATGTATTTAAACATATTTTTGTTTAATTAGAAAATATTTCTTTAGGATGAAACATCATTTGTTATATCTTTTATCTATTTTTTAACAACACACGATATATGAAATAAAGACAAATAAGTATATGAAATAAAGACAAATAAGTACTTCGCGATATGATGGATGATATAATATCCGCCCTGCTTAAAGTGACGTTTTAAACAGATACCTATTGATTTTGCGAGCTTTTACCGAGGTACATTCGTTTGTTTTTAACAGTAATTAGAACAAAACTGAAAAATATTTTACAATGGTGTTCAACACGCACACTCAAATTGTCTTGGGAAAATCTAATTATTCGAGATGGTCGCTTTTACACTAGCTAATTAGTAAAGAGAAAAATAGGCATAATTAAATGGATTTGCTCATCCCATTCTCCATTTCCGAGAGATCTCTTAAATTTTTTCTTCTATAATTTATATCCATTTGCAAAATCCTAATTTTTTTCTCATTTTGCCTTTCTCAGATCAAGTTTTCTAGTTGATCGGTTGACTCAGCAGAACTTTTTTTTTACAAAATTGCCTCGTCAAAATAGGTATTTACCTGCCAGACCTTCCAGATATTTTATTGTTGATCTGTTAATACTTTGATCAACTTGATTTACTGAAATGTCCTGTCAATCTTGCAAAAGTGACAATTTGCTCATTCTAGTCAGATAAAGATTGCTATCTTGCAGCTATGTCTGTTTTTTTGAAAATCGTTTTCCATGGATTGATGTGTCATTCCTGACAAGAGACGGTGGCATTATCCTTCCTTATCACGTATGCTACAGAATACCTTGTATTGTTTTGTATTGCGAGTTTGTTACTAAAAAAATGTAGAAAGAATGAGTTATGTTGAAAAAAGGGATTAGAAGTATATGCTTTATGATCTTGGAGCCCATAAACTAACATTTATTAGTCCTGTGTGATGAACAATTTTGATTTTCTCTTCAAAAAATTACTAGACTTTTACTCGGATAAGTGTATTTTTTTTCAGATTATTGTTCGATATCAATTAAATGTATACAGCATCTAATAGAGGGAAATAACCAGAACAAAGACCAACACATACGTGATGTAACAACAGAAAACGTGACATATGTATAACTTATCCCATTTTGCACTAGCAGGAGATGGTTTTATCTCATTATTAAGTTTTTGTTTTGTGGGATTGTTTACAAATGCCGACTGAACTGGCCACCAATAATACAGTCAGACTGTGTTGGATGCCAGGGCACAAAGGCATTTGTGGAAATGAGAAAGCGGAAGAACTTGCTAGGAAGGGATCCGAGACAGAGTTCATTGGCCCGGAGCCCTTCTGTGGCACATCTCCCAGTGTGGTCAGGCGGGCTCTGGGCTAATGGACTGAGACAGAACACAGGAAATACTGGACTTCAAGGCTAGGATATAGCCATTCTAAGGAGCTCATGGAGTATCCTTCGAAGGAAAGAGCAAATGATTTACTGAGCTTCAACAAAATCCGGCTCAGGAGAGTAAAACTCATAACGGGACACTGTCACTTTAGGATACATCTACATAAGCTAAAGCTTGTAGACAGTCCGGTCTGTCGAGGATATGAATCGGCGAATGAAACTTATCTGCATATCCTGGGCGAGTGCCCGGGATTTGCACGTAGTAGAATGGCGCTCCTGGGGAAACCTTATTTGGAACCCAAGGAACTGAGGAAAGTGTCAGCAAGAAAGCTTTTGGATTTTGTTTAAAGGACAAATCTACTTGCTGAATAGGACTAGTAGTGGGACGCACGATAGGCCTAATTAGGCCGCGGTGCTATGGGACTTATTAGGACCAACCACTAGGAAGAAAAAGAAGAAGAAGAAGTTTTTGTTAAGGCTACAGATTTCCAATTTCCTCCAGGCGAAAAGAATGCATTTGTAAACCAATATCTGCAGGAATATAATTTTTCAAAATAATGGATTGATCTACTTCATTCATCAGAATGTTCAATTGTTGTAGTTATATATTTTTTATTTTAAAGGCTTTACAAGGGACCTATAGGGCATTGAAAATTCTCTTAAAAACTATTGAAGATGTTCAAACACTATTGTCTTAAGGGGGACGTTTATATGCGCAATTTTTTGTCCAGCATTTTAGAAACTCTAAGTTAGAAACAATATCTCGTCACTGAATCAGTTATATAAGTTTTCTTCAGGGTATAAGACAACTGACAATACATTCACAATAAGGAAAAAAGTATATTTTTACCTCGTGTGTTTATCTTACGTTTTCTTAACTTTACACGCCTGTCGAAGATACAGGAAAATTGTGTATGGTACTATAAACATAATCACATCACGCAGAATGCTTTTAGGAAAGTATTAGCACATGCATTAATCACAATTATTTAATATCCTTATAAATTTGCTGGACAAAACAGGAAAGGTACATTTTCTGATGTTTACATGTTCTCCGCGATTTTTCAATGCGAAAAATTAAAGGAAGTTGCTCTAGTTTAGCGTTACGCTTCTTCACTTCCGGATGGATCTACTTGTTCTATCACTGTCTCATTTAAAGCGCGATTTCTCGTCTATAAAAGACATCCTTAACTATAAGGAAAGCAATATTTTTCGGAGTTCTGTTGATTTTCATTGCACCATGAATTGAATCACCTCACACACATTTATTCCTTATTACTGTTTCAAATATTTGTATTATTAATCAATTTAAGACAATGAAAATAACATTGCTAGTTTGAAATTTTCATTTTCGTGCGGTATGACCTTGAGAGTTTTGTCCTCTTCCTCTTTTTTGTTTTAGCAGGTTTGTAAACCCCACTCTCGAGGAATTACACTAAGTAGAAAGATGCGTCGGTGGACATGCCTCTTCTTCGTTTTCTCTGACGCTGCCCGCGAATTACAGAATCTCGGTTCGCCGTTAAAAATAGCGAGTGCACGCCCATGGTGGCACAATAAGCGAGTGGGTCGATGGCAGGCAGCCTCCATAGGAAGGACAAAAGGCCGGGGGTACAGGCCTGCTGGGCTGGGTATCGCCATAGATTGTACAGATGTTCAGCTGTTACCGCCGCGCTCCGCCTGGCATGGTAGATAGCGGCAGTATATCTCCGCAGACCTGCCAGCCCGGCTAACCAAAGCAAACATTACTCCGCCAGCGAGAGAGAACTCAGTCGGCAATATTATCTGCATTGCCCTGGCAACGGGATTCAACCGGCAATCGTAGGACGCGTATGGCTTTTAGTTTCACGAGATTAGGTTCCACCAAACGTGTAGGTGTTCACTGTTTAGTGTTGCTTTGGTGTTTTTTCCTCTTTTAGTGCGCTTTTTGGTTTGCGTTCAAAAGTGCGTGTGCGGACGTTAACTCTTGGAATCGAGATTTATCTATGCCCGTTAATAAGAGTGTGCTCGTTGTGTCGGGCGATGTAAAAGTGCAGTGATATAAGTGATCGAAAAGAAATTGCGAAAGCAATTCGTGTAAATTGTATTGACCTAACATTAAATTAAATGCCGTTATTGGCTATAAGATAAATGCTCGTTTATAGTTTTTATTAAAGCATCATTAATGAAAATTGGTAACTGCACTTTTTTTTTAACTCGATTAATTAATGCAATAAGGGCATTTATTCAAAATTTCAAATACCTATATTCAAATAAACTCCCTTTGGATTTTCGCTTTTATCTGTAGTAAATTGGATAGTACTTATATGGAGGGCTCAGAAGCCAATCAGTGTATGTCATTGAATGAGAAAATTGACTATTGGAAAACTTGTAATAAAATAAAGAATCCCGTAGAGATAGGTACTAATAATTATAAGATATAAATAACATTTCATACATTCATACATTTCAACTTTAAGAGGAAACCTTCAATACGTAACTCAAATTCCAGAGAAAAGTGACACTGATTGGCCTCTGAGCCCTCCATATGTAGCTATTTAGCTATTTAAAAAAATTAAATAAAAATTATTTAATATTTGATTATTTTCCTTTAACTGAAATAATAATAACCAAAATACTTCTATATTTAGTCAATTTGGTGAAAATATAGATATAATTTATCGTCATCATTTCAATCATTAATCAATCATTTTTCTTTGATTGATACTTTATTGGATTCGGAAAAGTTATCACCGTTTATTAACTTTAAAAATGTGTGTATAATTCCCAAAATTTGTGTTTTAACAGTGCTTTTTTTTAATAAATAACTATTTTACTAGTATTTTGATATTTTCATTTTATTTAACTATATTTTGTGAACGTTTATAAATTAGTGAAATAAATAAAAATATAAAGTACATTCTTTTGAATTTATATCACTTATAAACGCCTTAATTCATAAGAAATCCAAAAAAAAAACATAAAATTCAGTCATTTTTCTGCTTGTTATAGTTTTTTTAAATATCTGAAATCATCCCTCTACATTTACCGACATCAACTAATTTTATTTATTTATTTTATTTTTATTTATTTAATCCGCTATTAAAAAGATAGTAGCCACAGTAATTATAGACCTGGGGTATATTGATAGTAAAAGAAAAAAAGTACATTAAATACAAACAAAATTGGGTGATATTACAGTAAGTAGGTAATAACTAAGTAGTATATGGTGTCACATTTAAGATGAAGTCTTCCAGAGCTCTGGTAATATCAAAAATAAAAGTTAATAGTTAATAAGTTAAGTTAAAATAAGAGTAGCACCAAATCAATTTCTTCACATATTAAAATTATTTTCTATTACACAGGGGCATTTACCTAACTGTATTTTTTCTTTTTCTCGCTGAATTTAAGGCCTACATTGATAAATATTGAGTCTAAAACATGCACCGTTTCTGTGTTAAAAAAAAATCGATTGCAGCATCCCCTCGAAAGTATTGAATATTTCTAAACTAAATTTCCATTTTCATTACTTATTTAATTTAGAATAAATAAACGGTAATTACGGACCTTAGAAGGAGTTCCAGCTTTTCAGTCATTGATATTTAATTTTTTTATGATTTTATTTACACAAAGTTTTTTTATAGTTCATATATTTTCTTGCTAAGAACCTTAACATAGACCTAATTCTAAACTTTTAAGAATATTTTCACTTGTGCTTTCACTTGATGCTAATTTAAAAAGTTGATACTTTATAATGAAGCAATTTTCTAGATTAAAAAATGGATTGAGAAAATATATTTGGATTTTAAATTAAAAGCTCGCTTAAAAGTTACCTAAATATGAGAAAAATGGTTTTCAAAATGTATAACTAATTTTTTTTGTCAAAGCAACCACAATTTTTAGGCAGTGGCTTTAAAAATCAAAAAAGTAATTAGGAAAACATGCAAAATATTGGAAAAATACTAAAGATCAACAGTAACAATTTTTCAAAACATCGACAATTTTGTTGAGCACATCTTTTTTAAAATTCTGGTTAATATTATCATTATATTGGTGAAATGTCTCTGAAAGTTTGCCTTTTTCGATTTTGTAGATGTTGCATTCTTGTAACAGGCATAAGATAAACTCTACTTATTATAAATCTTACAAGAGGAAGTCACATTTTTTATATCATGACATCTAGCCATCCAATCCATTTATGTGGAAATTATTGATTTTAAAACATTATTTTTGGATTGCAAACAAAGTACTTAAATAGTTCCTAACAGATCTTAATAATGTCAAGTCGAAATAAAATTTTACATCTAAATGCTCATAATTACTATTTTTCTGTTTGATATGTAGTAAATAAGTAACACACAATATAGGTTTTTCATACTTCAACGACTAATGGAAGCTGCATTTTGTCATGTTGAGCTTTGTAGATATTTGACTTTTTGGAGAATTTTTTAAAGAACATATAAATATCATGGAACCGGTATGTTTATCTGTTTATCAAATAGGTTTTAAATTGAAAGAGAGGAGAGGAAATGGGCGACTTTGTATTATTTAAATCAGCGGTCGGCAACTGGCGGACCGCGGAAGGTAAAATACTGGACCGCCAAAAATTTTTTGAAAGTATAAATTTCTCAAATTATTAAAAATATATTTTTTTTACGTTTGAGTGCTACCCTTATCATTTTTTGTAGTTTTTTACAATTGTGCGACTGATTTGAGTTTTTAATAGTTAGTAAGCAGATTAAATTTGAGAGCAAATTAAAATAAAAAATTAGTAATATGAATTTTTTTTTCTGGACCTCGTCAACAATTTTCATAAGTATCTGGACCCCACCTAAAGTTACTTGCCGGCCCCTGATTTAAATAGTTTTAAAATTTGAAGAAAA
Organism: Anoplophora glabripennis; assembly: GCF_000390285.2. NCBI lineage: Eukaryota > Metazoa > Arthropoda > Insecta > Coleoptera > Cerambycidae > Anoplophora > Anoplophora glabripennis. The sequence goes on along the minus strand of NW_019416476.1, from coordinate 360,058 downwards.
TAATTTGATGAATTTTTATTTGAAACACCATCTTTTTGTATTATTAATGTTACAAGGAGCTATGGAAGAATCCATCTTGAATAGGACACCTTATATGGACAAATAAATAATATGCAAGTATATAAAATCGACAAGTTGTTTATTATAAATAAAATATTTTTAAGTCATTATGGCAATAGTTAAGGCTGCAGTTGGAAATATATGTAAATGGTGTATTATAAAAATAAATAAGTAAATAATTACAAAAAAAAAGGATTTTGTTTGTCATGGTGAAAGTATAAACAGATTCTTATTTTGATATTCTTCCACAGCTTTGTAGATAATTCAGTAATTATTGTTTAGCTACTGGCCACAAAAAATGTGAATAACTCACATTTTTTAAAATGATCTAGGTTTTCTTTATCTGTAACACTCAAAAATCATAAAATATTATTTACTCTTTACTGTTCACTATTTTATTTATATTGGCTTTCTAGATCCCAACCAAAAACGTAATGAAAACAGAGAATCAAATGTTTCCAGTTCTTCAAAATTTTATTGAGGTATTTTTTTTGTAATACAAAATAAGCCGGAAAACAGACTTCTGTTACTCAGAGTTGCGCAATTTATTTTCAAAAAAATCTTCAGGCTGCTACACACATTCTAAGCACAGTAGGTAAGTAAGTATTTAAGTACCACCTGCAGTAAATGTAATTGAAAGGTGAAAAATAAACAATTTTGTTATTAAATTGTGAATAGATTTAAGTCCTTATATTGAAAAAAAAAAAAAATTGTTGAATATTAGTAGTTATTTATTTCTTTTAGAAAATATTTCCAATACTCAGAAAAAATAACAATGTGAAAATTTATCGCAATATGTAATGCAGATCGACTTGCCCGCTTCGGTGACGCAAGTTGCAACCCTCTGCCGCTAGAGGGCTAGAATGTTAATAAAGTTTGTTTCATTTAAAAAGCTTTAAGGGTTTTAACAAAAAATACGGAGGCATTACTTTTCAGCACACCCTCATATATTGAATTTTAATGATAGGAGTACTTAATGAATTGTAGGTATTTTCTGCAAAAGAAATTATATGTTTTACCGAGTTGTACTTAATCCCTTACATAGCTGCATATTTCATCAAATAACAAGCATTTGATATGAAAATGAATACATAAACCCGTTTGACGTAAAGGTTTACTTAGAGTATCAAAGCATAGGCATACATATTCATGTTAGATTTATGAAGTGTCCATCAAAAACCAATTTAAAACTAAGCAAAGAGAACTGAAAATCTGAATGTTTCCATCTAAAATTATTGAAAATATAAAAAACGTAAGTAACAGCCTATTTGAATATTTTATTGGTAATTGCCTAGAACACAGATTTTTTAGAAATTGGTAGTAGACGAGTAGAATTCACTCAAAGCAAGCAATTTTTGAGAAATTTTATTTAATTAATGTAACGGGGATAAGTCCGTTTGTTTACAAAATGTATTAATGATAAATTTCTTTAACACGGTTGGAATTCTTCTGTGCATTATGACGATGAAAGATTATGTTTATATTATTTTCCATCTTTTATTTCTTGTATGTTTTCCTACGCAATACAACATTATTCTTTGTGTACAAAGAAAATATTAGATTTCATTTGATTAAGGCCTACTTTGATATAAAAATTTCCCAATATTTTATATTCTCATATAAAATACTCGTTTAATTTTTTTAAATAGCTTCCAGTCTTATTGAGACAGTTTAAAGATCAGCAACGTAAAGAAATTGAAATTTAAACTGGCGCAGTTCTTGAGATAGTTATTTTTTAATGGATACCAAAATTTACTTACCTGAAATAATAAATTTCTTTGATTTATAACAGAAAAAAAATGGTCAGTAAGATCAACAGACTTCAGTAACAAGTAACTTCTCTTAATTCCTGGACTGGAAGTATACCTAGTTCAATATAGTCTGTTGTGACATGACCGCACATGACAATGCATTGACCGAATTGACAGTAAAATTCGTGAAAAGATTGAAGCACCAAATATAGTTTATTTAATTCTTATAAATTAAAGAAGTCTCGGGTAATATAATATATCCGCTGAGACGACATATTTGATTAGCATTTGCTATTTTCGACTTAACTTTGCATTTGTCAGACTGTATAGACTGTAACCTCTCATATTTATGTACTGGTCATAGGTGCAGTATTGACGAGAACAACAACAAAGGGTGCGACATATATAATATTACTAAGTTTTAGCGTTTCATATTTGAATATTTTAAAATTTTCTTTATTCTTTAATTGACTCGAAAAAAAATTGTAAATGACGATTAATATTAATATGGAGAGCCATGGAGCGAGTCAAAAAGATACTGTTCAGAACTTCTATCATTTTACCAAAGAGGATATACAAATATGTAAAAGATTTCACTCATTATTAATTTCATGTTCCATGTTTCATTTTTTGCTTCGTATATTTATGTGCCCGGCGCATGCGCAGTAATTTACAATTCATTCATTCAAACAAGAACACGTTGTATTATCTTTAATACAGAGCAGGCCTCACCCCTTTTAAAATTGTTGTTCATAAAGTTAAAATTAATAGAACATATTTACTTATATGTAGATAAAATATCCTAAAAGTTCCTAGACAACGACGATATAACGAATGAATAACCTAACCCGACTTTATATGCAACTCAGCACCTGTTCATGCGAAACGAAGCTTGTTCGTATGGTTTGTCGTTTACTCATTGGCTAAACCGTCTCTAGCACCATAGATACAATCTCAGAAACTCGAATATGTTCTATTTCACTTACTGTAAGGCATAGTTGTAGAGAAAGAAAATGTGGCAAATGTGATTGATAAACTACAAATTTTACTACTATTCGGTTCAAAATCGTTGTGCCTTGCGCAGAGGTATTAGAAAAAGATAAAATATGATCCACGATTATGAATGAAGTGAAATCTCTTATTTGCATATCCTCTTTGATTTTACTTTCCTTAAGATGACATGATTTTATATACCCAACCTTATTAACCCATTAAAGGTTTTGACTTTCCTATATCTAACTACAAAGTTGTTAAATATGTGATAGGAATGTTAAAATATCTGATAGGAACCCGAAGCATAAAAGTCATATACAAAATACATTATAAAAGACAGTAGCAGAGGAATGTGAAATATAAATCAAGTCCTGGATAAAATAGCGCCATCTTTTAGTTGATTGTTTTCGCCAATAATAACAAAAACAAAGAAAAAATACAGGTCAAATATATTTTCATTATAACTCTTAGTAGCTAATTGCAACAAACAATAGGTAATTTTCAACATACATAAAAGTGTATCACAGGAGTGAAAAACAACCATACATTCGTTTTTGCAACAAGCTCGAAATGAAATAGTGAAGATTATGGTAAATTTTCTGTAGAAAAAATTTGCTTAATAATCTTTTAGAAACAAATTTAGGAGTGAAAAAGAAAAATTAGTGGATGATTAGAAACATATTTCTTCATCATTTTCCTATGTTACTATTTTTGACTTATCTCAAGATACGCCTATTAGTAGTATAAATATTTTATTGCATTTCTGAGATACGCCCTCTGATTTTACTGTTGATATTTACTAAAAGATAAAATATTGAGTTACATCCTAAGACACAACATAGAGTGGGTTAAAATGTGTAGTGTAGTTAGTTATAAGATATGTCTTTGCGATAATGGAGATGATACATAAGACAATATTCTACCATAATAAAGTGTAAGGCCCATGCCTAGTTGAATAATAAGACTGCCATTGTTAATAAAGGCGATGTAACCCAATATTAAGTGTCGCATGAATTATTATGACCTCTTGCTAAACTTCATAGTTTAGTAATTTTGCTCAAATGTTTCATCATGTCTTTAGGTTTCATAATTTATTATGGCTTCTAACTGGAAATGTTTGTAGGTGAAACAATTATAAGCCTGAACTCCTAGTAAGCACAATGCTTTATGGTCCTTGCAAATTTTCAGCATACACATGCAATATTGTTCAAATTGCGTAATGTAGTCCATTTCAGCAGTCTCCTCCGTCAATCGAAAATGTACCTAGCAGTCTTAACGTAATCGTGGAAACGAATGATGCGTTAATTATTTAAAATGTCACTTAAAGCTTTGGTAATACGTGGTGAAAATACAAAACATAACCATAACCTAACAAAAAAGTTGTAAAATATGACTTCTTTTTGCAGACGCTATTTTATATGAAACTTAAGTGTTTGGAAATTAAAAAAAAATATTTTTTTTTCTCTAATAGTACATGTCAAGGATATTTTCCCAAAGTTTCAAGTCAATCGGAGTAAAACTCTAGGAGAGGGAGCCTTTAAAAGTTCCTCTCATTAGGCTTGGCCGGCCGAGAGCGTCGCAGGTATATCGAGGAAGCTTAGTTTGTCTGTCTTTCTCGTTCGCTTCTCTGGATTTCTGAAGGTTGCTTTTATTAAATATTTTAGTTGAATAGAGCTGGAAACGACGGTTCTATGTAAGTTAAAAAAATTCTCCGTTTTATCCCTAGTTAAAACCTTAATCCCTTTTTTCTCAAATTCTATTTTTGAACACGATGGACACGATTTCTCAAAAACTAATGCACCGATCTTGATTGCACACTTCTAGATAGGATTGAATGAAAGTTTTTTTTTTGTCACAACTTATTTTACAAAGCAATACGCGGTGTAAATTTTAGCGATAATTGTACTTTTTTGCATACAACTTGCCAAAAATTTCAATACATACATATAATTTTATTTAATCCTTCGTTCAATCACGAGATATACTCCTACTAATAGAAAATATTAGGTTTTTTGATTTCGGATAAAGCATCATGAGTTATCCTGACCACCGCGCACCGCCAGGATACTTTATTCATGGGGTGTTTGAAAAGCAGGTGTTGTAAAATATTGTTTAAATGTTGCTTTTTTATATGGTTAAAAGTTTAAATAAAATAATACTATTATATTTTAAAAAATGTATACTTTTTCTAACTTCCGAAATCTTTTTAACCCCTTTAAAAAATGTTTATGTTAATAGTGTCCAAATCAACGCTACCAACGACTCTAATCGGTATTACATTCGGTTAGATACGAATACATTTAAGGGTCACCTATATCGACATAACTTTACGTGGAACGTAAATATAATTATAACTGGGCATGCGTAGCTGTCAATTTTTACGTTTACGTCTTTGACTTTGTTGTAGATAAGGGCCTAGTAACAGTACCCAGTACCAATATTCTAGGCAGGCCACCCCATTGCTTTCTTTAAGATCAAAATCGAAGACATTATTTTCTACATAGCATATTAACAGTAAGACGTACTAACCCAGTCATTATAGACATGAAAGAGTCTGTTTCGGGAAAAAAATACTATTAGAAGTTTCTCTGCGGAATATTGTTCGGAAACCTGTTATAAATAAAATATCAAAAAATCAACTCGAGGCTAGTTGAGAAACTTTGTTTTGACAGTGGTCAAAGTTATGGAAAAGTGGTTTTTTGACTCACGTAAAAAA
>NW_019416476.1:351947-353663 GCF_000390285.2 Anoplophora glabripennis | reverse complement strand
AAAAATCCTGAATTACAAGTGTCTGCGATGAAAATTGCATTAATTATTAGCAATTGAAAAAAGCGGACAATTTCGACCATTTTTGAGCTCTTGTGCATAAACAAATTATCGGAATTTAATCGGACTTGTCTTATTTTACAGATTTATTTAATACCTACCTTTTTCGTATAAACCTTTTTTCTCTATGAATAACAGTTTTTTACACGAGTCAAAAAACCACTTTTCCATAATTTTGACCACTGTTTTAACAAAGTTTCCCAACTAGTCTCGAGTTGATTTTTTGATATTTTGTTAACACGTTTCTGAAAAATATTCCGCAGAGAAACTTCTAATAGTATTTTTTCCCCGACAAAAAGCTATAATGACTGACCTATACATATTAATTTTGCAATAACTAGCTACTGCTATCGCAAATTAAAAGAATTATTTTATATATGAAAAACACTATCATTGCAAAATTCACAAGTACACGAAACGCATCGTTTATTTTATGTAAATACACATGCCTGAAATTGAGGACATAAATTCCTTAAATTTATTTGTACTCGTCCACCTAACTTTCAAATTTTATCCTGTAACATATTCGCATATCGGACAAGTTTCGTAGGAACGGCAGACCGATGTATTTTACAAGAAACGAAATACTCGCCCACAGAATATGCAAATACTTGGGAGTGAAAATACCATTAAACAAAAAACCTATAAATCTTCTGGGACCGACAAAAGCCATTCAGCACCTTTCGAAATACGGCTCTCCTCTCTCTCCCGACGAGCAGGCTGTGGGCAATTCGCTGCTAGAGAAAAAGACGGGGTGATCCTTGTATTAAGGGGTGAGAACGAGAAGCAGAATCCGCGTAAATATCTGGCTGGCATTCTAGACGGCCTTGGCAATGAATTAATTTTATACAATTATTATGATTAAATGTTAAGGGATTCGAGCGACAAGCCTCTCGAGGATAATTTTTCATGATAGAATTGTATGATGTATGTGGTAAAACTTATGAATTACCAGACTATGTTTCGGTTTAGACATAGGATCTGAATAACGTGCAAGCAAATAAATCAATGAAGGGGAAGTTTAATTGTAAGTCAGGATCACACCGATCCTGTGAATACCGAAAGATGCAGGAACTACGGTATTTATTACACATCTCTAAATATTTACTATTAATAATTAAAACGTCTATTTCATGCGTTAGATTATAGCCGATCAAATGTCATTTTTGTACTTTTTGCGAATAATACACTGACAAAATTTTAGTTTTTTAAAATTTTTGTTGCGGTGAAATCATATGGTTTTAACGCTACAAAAGTCACCTACTACTAGGAACTAAATGTGACAGTTCGTGAAATGTTCTTGTCTAAACAATGGTCTTGATAATTTTTTTATCGATTTCCAGTTTTCAATACCTTTTTACTTGAGATTAAAAAGAAATTAAATATTACGCTTGTAACTTTACTAAGAAAAACAAAAGTAGTAATAGTAATATTAGTAATAGTAGGAAAAACATTAACATTAATTACATTACCTACATTAACATTAAGGTGAATTCAACTATTTAATTGCGAAAAAGAAGATATCGGCGATGCGTTCTATTACTTGGTCCAATACAATAAGAAAAACAATTATGACAAAATATTATTACGAACTATCACTATCACTACATATTATAAAACAAAGTCCTCGAACGCGTCTGTCTGTCTGTTCGCGATAAA
>NW_019416476.1:343482-349789 GCF_000390285.2 Anoplophora glabripennis | reverse complement strand
ACCGATTTGGATCGGGTTTTGGAATTTCGTTTTATAATCGTTTAAAGTACTTACATCTACATTTATAGTAGAATTGGACAATTTCTTGCCTGTCAGTTTGACGCTTCCAAATTACCTCGATTTTCATCACTTTCTTACGTTGTTTTGGCTATTTAGCAACAAAAATATGATATGCGCAGGTATCAAATCATATAGCAAATTTCATAACAAACAATTTCGCCAGTAATAGTTTTTTCTGTAAACTGCATATTATTTAAGAAGTTATGTTGAGAAATGTTAGAAAAAACACGTCATTTTTGAGTATTTTTGCAGTTTTTAATTTTTTCTGCAAATAGCACAACATTTTTTCTTGGCGCAACCTTATATTTTCATTGTATATATTATTTTCGACCGATTTTTACTAATATCCAAGTTACGTCAAGCAACAGCCATATCTCGAAGGTTTTGAGTTTAATTCTCTTGGACTATATTTTATATTTGCCCGTGCGAAGCCGGGGCGGGTTGCTAGTATCTATATATTTTATGGAAACTTACATATGAAGCGTTTAGTGTAAAAATTAGACACTGCTTCCCTTTGTTTCATACTATTATTCAAATACTTACATATAACTCTCATAATGTAAAGAGTGCAGTTATAAAAATGTATATATGTTTGAATAAAAAAGAATCCGGCATACAGCCAACCCTGTAACACATTGCAGCCGTCCTAACATTTCCGATCTCAAGTTATAACCATAGAGAAAGGATAGTAGGTATTCTGTTATCTGTGGTTATAACCAATAAAATGTCATGTTTTGATTAATTTTTCATCAATCACGTCACAGTTTTATCTAGTGAAAGTACATATTATCATTTTATCAGCGACAAAAAAATCACCTATTAAACTGAATTGAATTTTTGATTAAAGTAAATATAATGGCTTTTCAGAAAAATCAAATAAAAAAATCAAGGATTCAACCAGGAAAGACAAAAGCTCCAATTCACTTAATGTATTGATAAATGTGACAAACTATACAGGGTGTCCCACACGAACTCCTTCGGTGGATATCTGGGAAACCGCTAGAAGGATTTTTTTGAAATTGTGATGGTGGAAAGGGAAATGTTTATTCGTAAATATAATGAAAACCACTGGGTTTAGGTATAAGTAAACTTTAACAAAGTTACACTTAATTTTAGTGCAGAATGCGAATTCGTTAAATAAGCTAGGGGTTTCTATTTAAAAATTTAGAGTTTTCCACATTTTCTGAACTTCATATTCGATAATTTTTTTTGACCACCCTGTATAAAAACTGGAAAATTTTCATGTCAAATTCGATAAATTAGGCTTTCCTCTACAAAATGTCCAATTTGCACAAAAAAATAAAACTATGTTTCTGGGAAAACTAAATTTTGCTGACAGTCCGCATCTGTCAATTTTTGTTTAAAAATCAAAATATTTCGGAAACGGTCAATCCTAAGTATGGAGTGTGCTATATGTTTTCAACTTAAAACTAGATGCTATATAAATAAAACAATTTTTTTAAATATCTGGAAAACGGCATCAAATTTATCCAAATTTGGTACACATTTTTTTTTTCAAATATTTCCTCTAGTTTTGTATGCACATAGTCCAAATTCTAAGACCAGTGGCGGAGAAACAAGGATGTCGTTTTCTTATTTAAAGTAAAACGCCACTGAATTAATTGGTAATATGAATACCTTTTATAATGGTCTGAAACATTCCGGATGAAAAAACATTCTTTTATTTTTAACGAAAAGTGAATGGTTTACGAGTTATGAGACATTATTCAAGTAAACAAAGCGTTGAAATCGGGAAAAATAAAACAAATTTGGTTGTTCCAGATTTTAATAGACAAATTTCGGGAAAGTTTTAAATAACAAAAATTAACATCACTTTGCTCTATGAACATAGGCGCAGAAAGCTACCGTTTAAGAGATACAGGGCGTTGAAATTAACAGAAATAAAATAATTTTTTTTAATTTTTTGGAAACCCCATCAAAATATGTCTCATAACTCGTAAACCATTCACTTTTCGACAAAAGTAAGAGTGTTTTTTCATCTGGAATATTTCAGACCATTATAAAAGGTATTCCTATTACCAATTAATTCAGTGGCGTAGAAGTTTTACTCTAAATAAGGAAACAACGTCCTTGTTTCTCCGCCACTGGTTTTTGAATTTGGATTGTGTGCATACAGAACTAGGAGAAATATTCGAGAAAAAATGTAAAAGTGGATAAATTTGATGAAGCGGTTTTCCAGATATTTAAAAAAAATTGTTTTATTTTTGATAATTTCAACGTCCTGTATCTCAGAAACGGTGGCTTTCTGCGCCTATGTTCATAGAGCTAAGTGATGTTAATTTTTGTTGTTTAGTACTTTCCCGAAGTTTGTCTATTAAAATATGGACCACCCTGTAATTTGAAAACATTCTTTCTTCAAATGTTTCCAAAATTATTAAGTATTTAAAATTTTTCGTATATTATGTGTATTTTTCCTACTTTACTAGGTATCTACATTTCATTTTTACCATACAAAAATATAGAAAAGAAATAAATTGTTTATACACATTTTTGTTATAAAAATGGTGAGAGGTAATTTTTTTGACAAAGTATTTTATAATATGTATTCGCATTAAAATTAGTACATCATTAAAAATGGGTCCCGGTTCCAAAGTTGATTTTCACGAACTGCTAATCTGACTTTGACGATCTCTTTTTAATTTTAGTTTCCAGCGTATACAGGCTGTTACAGATTCACTTCTCGCTATAGGGATTTCGGAAACGGCAAGAGGTACGAAGTAGCTTAAATGGGGACAAAGTTGCGTAATCAAGGGACCAACATTATGCATTTTAAAAAGAAAGGCTAATATGATTCGTTTTCGAAATATTTGAAAAAAATCGAAACTGGAAATCCGTACTTACAATCAAATGAAACTGTGGTCTCGTCTTTTCTGAGCAGTTTGTTTTTTTTATTCATGTCTTATATCTCTATTATTTATTTATTTAACGCGGCTAATGAAGCGTGTAGTCATATTTGAAAGTGAATTTCACCCCTTTTTATATAAAAAATCGAGGTTCAAGTAATTGAAATTAATTTGAAAATGAAGCATACCACCCTATTTTTTTTTTCTAGGAATATCGCTGCTTAATTTATTTTCCTTATGAATTCCCACCCAACCGTTATATATAAATGAAAATCTAGCCGACAATTTGATCGCTTCACTGAACGAAATTCCTCGCAGTATTTCCACCGGTCCCGGTTTTTCTTAATTAAAAATATCCCGAGAGGGGGGCGATAATAAATCAAGTAGGTGTACCCGCGCCAAGACGGAGGAGGTATTCATTCACCCTTGGGCGAAAGGGTTGCGCGATATTCTGAGGAATGCGCATCCGGGTCAGTCCCGAGTAAATCATCTAATCCCGTCGAAATTGTAATAACGCGGCACGATCGGATTCAATGAGGTGGACGAAGACAAAGCCGCAATTTCGGATTCGTGCCTCTATTGTTTTCTGTATCGAATGCCACCCCGGGGCCAGCCGTGCGTGAACCGTGAGACAACCACGACTGCAATCTCAGGGCGTCTCACAGGAGAGATTGATGCCTTGCGCCCTGGATGTATGCGGGAATCGAATAATTTTTAGTTAGGGTGAATGTGGCCTAGCTCTTTCACGAGAGACGGTGAATCAAAGTTCATAATGGAATGCTATTCTCGTCTTGATTTTCCTTTGGGTTTCCAATTAACAAGGCGATTTTTTATGAGCGAGGTTTCTGTCTTCATACGTTATACGAGGTCTGTTCAGAAAATAATCGAACTTTATTTTTTTAAACTTTATTATTAATTTACACACGGTTCAGTGTTTCACCTTGGACCAAGAATTCAAAATGCATAATTCTAGTGAAGTTGAACAAAACATTGAGCATTACTAAATTTTAAATTAAAAAAAAATAACAATTATATCTATTTCTGTTATATGCCGCGCGTACTACGTATTTAGCACGCCACCTTCAGCTGTTACTTGCTAAATATAACATTTACATGAATTTGAAAGCGCCAGAATTTCAAATCAAATCACATGGAAATCGCAAGGATGTAAAATAAACTTACTATTGTTTTTTTTTATGGAACGCCCTCTATATTCTTGCATAGTTAGGTAGAAAGATATACGATTACAGTGATGTAAGGTTTAATAATAAGTGAAACATTTTAATCGAAAGAGGCTAGCACTAGTTCTATGAGCTGGAATAGTTATTTTCCTATCAAGTGTTAAGACACTTTTCGCATGTGTTTTGATCTCTACGCCCTGGACAGTGTACTGCATTTTTTTGTAATAGACAAGAATATTCTGTGTGGAATGCTGAGCGTACGCAAACTTATACAAGGTGTTGCGGAAATGAGTGAAAAAAATTTAGTGGGTAATTAAACATAGATAGATCGTCTTTTGTTTTTGAGATTCAGGTTACACCAAAATAATTGATTTTCTGGAATTGACTTTTAGCTATATATTTTTTGCAAAAAAAAAATGAATTTCATTGAAATTTCTAACAAGTTTTTGAAGGTACTAAATAATATAAGTAGGTACATCTAACCATCTGCTAACTACTGTCCCAGCGACGTTTTATGACACAATTTTTTTGAGGTTGTTTTTTTTTTCAGTGTATTCTCTTACTTCACAATATAAAATTTGATTGGACATAAAAGGTACTTTTTTCCAAATAGCCGAAAATGCACCATTTTTGAGAAAAACAGAACTAACTGTTCCAAAGTAAACCAGCTTCTATTTCTTAATGTACTGTGTAGACCAAATTCGATACTTTTGAAGGGGGCGGGGAGTTTTATATCCCAAAAATATTAAAAAAAAAAGACTAAACATAACGTATTCCATTTTCGAGAAAAGTTGAATGGCGCGAATATAACATTTCGATATCTTTATTCCTTTTCAATTTTGATCATTTTTCACAATGCTCTAACTTTATTGTTTGTGAAAATATTTAATTTATAAGGAACGACTTTCTACATAGTTTTCTATTGAACGGTATACGTGATATTTATATAACATTAGTTTTTTTGGTTATAAAAAAAACAAATTTTTTAATGAAGTACATGTATATTTTTCGATATTTGAAATCTACGTAGAATTTCAAAAGGAGTATCATATATGATATTTACAGGAAAGAAAACCGTGGAAACGGGTAAAAGAATTCTTTCTTGATACAATTCAGTGTACTATACATTTTTTTCAGCATTACATCCATAACGCATTGATTTTTTTCAAGAAACAGTTGAACAATCAAAAAAATAATTTTTAACGAATTGTTTGTGTAAATATCTATGATACATTCATCAAAGGAAATTTTACCCAGATTTGAAAAAAATCGAAAAATATTAGTTTAGAAAAATAAATCTTTCCGTTATAACTAAAATCCGGAAGTTAAATAAAACTGTGCTGTAAAAAAACTCGTTACACAAATCAAATATTTTCACAAACAAGAGTTGTCGCTATAGAAAATGGCTAAAATTTGCTGCTTTTCTCAATGAAAAATATTTGCGTTAACAAAAATAATGAAATAAAAACAACATTCAATTGATCCTTCTGGCTCAAAGGTATTAATAATTTAATTAAATGTATTTTTTCACAAGTGGTGTAAACAAAAATAAATAAAAACACTTCATAGATGTAGGTGGGTGAGCAAAAGATAAATAAACGCATTGTACGTGCATCAAAATTGGCAGTTTAGTTGCTACATAAGGCTAAGAAGAACAGGATTTTATTCTCGATATATTGTGATATCAAAGAGATGATCTTACAAAATACGTTGCTTCAAATACTTGCAGAGTTGGTTGTCTACTAACTTTTAAGAATATGGTTATTACGTAATAATTAAGGTGGGTATAGTCTTTCCAAAGTCAGTTGAACATGTATAAAAACGCCTAGCAATAAAATTTAATGAGTTTCATAGGCGTCCCTAAAAAAGTTTTCTGCTAAATAATAGTTTGTATATCTATAATGTGTAGAAACTATATGTTCATTCGACCAACGACATATTTTAATTTTTTATGTCCTCAAACAATTTTATTACGTTGATGGTAAATTTCGTTTTGTTTCGTTTCAAAAGGTCCCGAAAATGCCATGATGTAATATTAGTAAACAAAATATCCCTCTTATTTCTCCCTTTCGCAATCGTAATATAAATGAGTAATAGAAGGTGCCTATAATAAATTAAAATTACCTAAATCACACCAAATTCCGCATTACTGCACTGCACTGCTGGGCAATTTATCAACCACTTGTCAACTGCTGTGATTTA